>NW_006911526.1:0-29561 GCF_000523455.1 Bipolaris oryzae ATCC 44560 | reverse complement strand
CTCGTACTACGTGCAAGACTAGATTATAAATCACATCTCTTAATTTTATCTTATTTTATTGCGTTGTTGTGGCTCAATTGCGCAGACAGTCGCGTCAGTTTGGGTGGGGCGTTCAGCTTACTGATCTTTCCAGCTTACTGATCCCGCACGTTAGTTGCGGAGGTGAGCTAAGTACAGGATCCCAGCCAAGGCGCTATACCCAAACAGGGTAGCTCCCGGCAGTGCCATAACAGATAAAGCCTTGTCTAGTGTAACTTCAACGTACCGCCTTGCCGTTTTTTTTTCAAGATAAACGGAGATCCATTTTCTCTCTAGGCTTCTCAACTACTATCTATCTATAAACCCTATCTTGCTGCTGCTACTTCTGGTGGCTAAGCTCACCAAGCAATGAGATTAGTAGCGGAACGGAGCTCAACCGAACCGCCCCCTCCCTTCGTCCCCCTTTTCGAAACCCTAAGCCGTGAAGGATTCATAAACGGAGATGGGAAGCGAAGCAACCGAAAAATCCCTGAGAATGGAATAATAACCGAAACTAAAACAAGCCTTGCTGTGATCTAACCCCCATCAGAAGGATCCACCGCAGAATATCGTTGCTGCGCACACTAAGTACGCCACCTTATAAGACACATTATGCAGTTGGCCCAGGCACTCCCCTAATGAGACACATCGGCCTAAACTATATGACATTGAACATCATTCTCGTGCGTCGCTAGGGCCGCTAGCGCTGATAATAAGTCCTAACTCTCGGCCTCCAACGGAGAAATTTCGTCCCCAATCGATTTCTGGGAGAACAGACTCTTATCTATTTTGTCGGTTTTTCGCGCAAAATAAATTAAGCGTTTACCATCTAAGGCACTAGTAGAATTCATTGGAGAAAGGAGGATAAATAATCTTATTGTAAACAAGCCGAATTGCCACTAAGTCGTGCGAGCAATTCGTAGACTATGTACCCTCGAATAACCAAGAGTAGGCCATCTATACCAAGGGATAGTGTCCAACATATGTAGTGCCAGATATTCTACTATCTAGCACCTTCCTCCATATTGAAGACTCCAGCCGGATGGTAGGGCCTGACCCCCCACTAAGGCCAAGACCACAGGATCTCGAAGCCGAAATCAACCAATTGGCGCCATTTGCGGCGACGAAGGCTGTACCTCCAGCTGGAATACAGCCAGATCCCACAATAGCCTGATTAATGTTCAGGATATTGGCGATGCAGTTGGCCGAAACAGAGGCGGCGGAGACGAGGATAGTGACGAGTACAGTCTTGATAGACGCCATTTTCTAATAACAAATTAGTAGGGATAATACGAATACTGCTATAGCTACGTTACTGTAAATTGAGCTTTTGTCTGAAGCTAAAGTTCTGGTGATGAAGTTAGTCATTATGTAAGGAATAGAGACAGTGGGAATAGAGACAGTGGGAATAGAGACAGTGGGAATAGAGACAGTGGGAAATACTATACCGGAAAGTTGTTGTAGTAGTAGAGTTCAAGAGGATTGTAGGCTGAATGCCATGATGGGAGGAGAACTCGTTGGATAGAAGGCAGTTTATATAGGTGAAAAATGGCTATTCCTATACTTGACTAAACAAAATAACATTTCTGAAAGTAGTCTAGACACACGGACAGAACAAGATAGAAAAGGGCCTTGTCATGGCTGATCTCATTATAGGTAAGCCCAGAGCAAAAAGCATGGAATAGATAGATCAAGATACTATAGAATATCCTTGGTAGAACAGAAGCGGCACAAAAGTCGGATTTGATTATTGGAGTTCCTAAGCTGATAGGAATTTCGAATGGGTCTATGCGAAATTCGGCTCTTTGGAGCTGGTTCTTGTGATGAGCTCGTGGATTCCTGCAAATTTCTGCAACACCCAGCATCCATCCCCTAATCTGGCTTATTAAATTCAGCCGACAAGGGCATGGAACTATTGCAGCTAAAGCTGCAATTACAATCCGTCCCAGAAGGGGTTCTCGTGTAAGATGACATGCGATTTCATTGGCTCTAACAAGTTCCACTCTGATCGGCCTTACTTATGCCAAGATGTTCGGCATTCCTGTAGTATTCAGATAGCGTCTTGTCACGTGATAAACACCAAGACCTCTATCAGCCCAGCTCTCCGCAGGAGCTGCCGGAGGCAAAGAGCTCGCGTCTAAGGCACGCTATACATACATCATATCGAATAAGCAGTCTAATAGCCTAGCTAGCGGGTGCTGAAATTAAGACTCAAGCTGCACTCCTCTTCAGCACCGCTATGAAGGCTGTCAAACTACTCATTTTATATGTATCGTCACTGATTCCGTTCTACACAACTTCAACTTTTCATGTTTCTGGCCTGGAGCCTTGAGTCTCTGCATTGCCTGGGTACACGAGGTAAACACTTGTACCCGCTTCTATAATATTTGCAATAATTGCGCATCTCCCCACACTCAACGATAGACTGGAATTGGCAAAGTTTCCCACACTCTGTAGCAGCAATTTCTGGGGGCAACGGCAGTTCTACTTGAAATCTGCCAAGAAAGGCTATGCCAGTGGATCGGAAAAGGCTGGCACGCCAAGATCCCTGTGTGCTGAATTATTCACAAATATCAATTGCAACACACCACCCATCGTCTTGCATCGAGATACGAAACCAAAGCCTTAGTCTTACATTTCCAGCTTTATAAATGAGCTACGAAGATTTAGAATAGACGCCCGGATCTTTTACATGACCAATGAGTAGGTTGAAGCAGACTTTCTACGAACTATGATCATAGTTGCTAAGTAGTTGTAGTTTTCTCAGACTAAGGTACATAGGAACTAGCCATGATCTCTCATCCCTTATTCATTCTGTAAAGGGTGATCTTAACTCTGCATTGTGTGAATTTGAGATACTGCAATACAACCAAAGTAATCACGGAATCAAATCAAGCACGTCTGAATTACGATTTCTGCGAAGAGGTGAACATTGCCGCAGATCGTTATTCTCCTCGTTGCAAAAACCTAACTCGAGTTTAGCTGTACAAGCATGCCTGATAGTCTGAAGGAGAGATATACGCAGGTCGAAATAGGGAGTTTCTGTTCGCTATATACGACAAAGGGGGTAGTGTTTGAGATAGTAAAACGTCCTTAGAGTTCGAGGTAGTACATCCTTAGAGCTAGAGCCTTAGATACAGAAACTAAATATTGTTGGGATGGTCCAATGCAGAGGTGTTTATCATGCATGGCCAAGAGATCTACTTGGAAGAGACGACCTATTACTGTACTCTAGTTGCATTGATCGAGAATAGAAGATTCGACACCGGAAGAGTTCGACCTCTCTAGTTATCCACAGAATCAAGTTACGCTGTACCAACCTCTTCACACCACCCCGTCCGTCCCCGCTTTCTCTTCATACCATACTGCTCCAACCATATCCTCCCACTCGCCTCTCTCTCCTCATGCGTGAACGCTCTCTTCTTTGCAAGCAACCAGTGCGTTTTCTCAAGTACCTCGTGCTGAAACCGCAAAAATGACTCATTCGACTCGTCCGGTACCTCGCGCTGAGCTCTCCAAAAGGTTATACGCGAGGTACTAGGCTGCGGTTCATCACTCAAAATAATCCTCAACCACGGCGGTGGAGCAAGTTCCGTCCCGCCTAGCTCTCGTTCAAGCCAGCTCACTACCCTTGCTGCTACTTGATTCACTCTCTGGCGCCACTCCGACTCGCCAAGGGTATGACAATCGCGCTGTTCAGCGCAAAATGTACATCCCATTTTCTCCCTTAGCATGCGAGCCCACGCCTCAAATCTGGTCAAATGGGGAAAATGTTCCTTCAGCGTCCACGCATGGCGGACTATGTGCTCCCACATTAGGAACATGAGTTCTCCGTCGCTGGGCGGTGGGGAAGGGTAGGAAAATTTTGATGGAAGGTAAATGGAATATTCATCGTACACAACCTGAACGCGCGTCATTAGGCGCGCGGGAGCGAGCGGGAATGAGCATAGTACGTGTGAGAGTGAGAGCTGATTTGAATATTTCCGCTTCCGGTGGAGTTTGCCTGGAGAAATTTCGACTGTTTGTGTGCGTAAAAGTGTGGATAGGGCTTCTGTGTGGATTTGGCGGCTTGTAAGGAGTAGGTTGATGTGGGAGGCGAGTGTTCGCCGCGGCGTGCTCCATTGCGTGGCAGCTTTTATGCGGTCGCGATAGTGGATCCCGCGCTCGTGAGAGGTATGACTGTAAATCAAATCACGCAATTCGCGGGGGAGCGAAAGGAAGGGAAAGGGAGTATCCACGAGATTTGTCCGGGATGTGGTAGTCGGTACGGGGCCGGGTAGCGAGTGTGAAAAGCCTTTGGGTGACTCTATTCGGATCGAGAAAGGTTGGGGGTGAAAGTCATCGCAGTGTGCCATTCCTTTTTCGATTTTCTCTTAGGACTCAAGTTGGAGGAAGTAAAAGTTTTGATGTATAGTGTGCCTGAACATACTGTGCTGTGCGGGACTTATCAATTCTGCGTTTTGATGCTTGACTCAAAGACTTGTCTGCTGTGTACACGGTTGAGGCTGAGACGGCCAATTTCATTACTGGAATTGAGTCACTGGGAGCGAATTTCATTGGCTGCAGTAGACGCATTCGCGACGCTGCGCCTTCTGCCAGACCCACTCGCTTTACAGCCGTGGCTATGCCTGACTTCCATTTCGGGCCTATTCGGAGGCTCGCAGTCACGCCGCGATCCCAGCTGTAGAGAGCTGTGCCATAAATATGCTTAACCAGCATCTTACATAGTAAGTTGCAGTGATAGCTTGAAACGAAACCACCAGTGTCTCTGTCATACGTAGATATACTATTCAGCTCCAAATGCTGCCATACAGTACACTGTATGTACCTTGTTGGGACTCGTGGCGCAGCAGAGCTGAGCTGTCATCTCACAGTCCCTGTATGCAAATGCGGTGAGCTAGCGGCAGCCCGGTCATTTCGCAGCCCCCGAGAAATAGAGATGCAGCACATCAAGTGAGGAGTGGCTCTTATCATTAGTGTTGGCGGACAATAGCGAGAGTGCCCGCTGCGCCGCGATCACGTGACTTATTGCTGCACGCGAAGCTGCTGGAGATTATTGTATTGCTTGTCCTGCTATCGTCCATCTTCCTTTTTCTGTAGTGCAAAACTAGTGCCTTTTCTCATAAAGCAGGGGCATCCTTATCACCATTGCAATGGCTTGTTGCTTCAGCTCGCTAGCCGAAGTCATTTCTTCTGTAGTCCTGCTCTCATACAACCGATATAGCCGAGAGATAAAAAGAAGCGGCGACGCGTAGTACCTAAAATAGCCGTCAACGACAACTGACAAGACTATCACAACAAACACATTTATGACCATTTGTCTGTATTCAATAAAAGCTACAGTAGATTCAATACGAAGTAGGTAGCAGGTTGGCATGGTTCTGGGGTTGTTTTCCATTGCTTGGAGACACCAATACTTTCTGGTTTGTTCGGTTGCATGAGAGCTTTGCTCGGCTATGACACAATTGATATCGGTTTCTTTTCTTTGGAACTACGCCGCAATGCTTCTGGTATGCTATGAGCCTGATGTGGTCCAGCGCAATAACAATGGTGGGAAAATCAAGTTCTCGGCAAGTCAAACTAGTTGAATTCACTACGATATCACCATTGGCATCACTTCACCACTACACCACTGAACATTACCATCACTTGATAGATATATCAGACCATTCCAATGAACCTCCAGCGGTCATATCAGCTTGGTCTTCGTCGGGCTACGGCGCCTGGCTTAAGTGTGCAGCCTATGGGCCACGTTGTCCAGCAGAGGTACGCCATAGCAGCTTAACTGAAGCTTTCCCTCCTACTCATCATAACCTTTGCTAACAAAGATCACGAAGGCTCACATCGCATGGACAAGCTGCAAAACTAATCGCTGAACAACGTTTACGACGCCCCGTTTCACCCCACTTATCTATCTACAAGCCACAGATCAATTCGGTTACCTCGACCCTACAACGTATCACAGGCCTTACTCTAGCTGGTTCTTTTTATCTCTTCGGCATCGCTTACCTTGTCGCACCTTACACCGGATGGCACATGGATACTACATCCATGGTTGCAGCAGTCGCTGCGTGGCCCACTGCTATCAAGATGGGCGTGAAGGCTTTCTTTGCATTTCCATTCTTCTTCCACGGGTTTAATGGAGTAAGATTTTTGACATGGGATACTGGTATTGGGTTCAAGAACCAGTATGTTATTAGAACAGGCTGGACAGTCATTGGGATGACTGTTGTCGTGTCGCTTTACTACACTTTCATGACATAGACAGGTAGAAACCAGAGGAGAGATTGGAGAATTCGGGCTAGGTGTTGGCAGGAGGGGATTAGAGCAGACTAGGAAAGAGAAAACCTCGTGCTTTAAAGAGAGGTTAGGGCTAGAGACTCAGCTCGAGCAGTAGATGAGGGCAGGGTCGCGGAGCAAGAGAGCCTAGGAACAGGGCGGGAAGCAGTAGCTCGAGAAGCTGACGGATTGACCCTGTCAAATGAGGAATACAGAAAACAGCATCGTCGACTCAGAAATCTTGGCACTCAAAATTTGCCGCAGATCAAGAATCTACAAGACTCGGTCACTGAACTGGAGACTGAAGTTCAGAGTAAGCAAATAAAGATATTCTACTAAGATCTTAGTTGATAGGATTCGTTCTTCACCGAAGCCAGCATTCCCGTACTGTCATGGCAACCGATGTACTCGAAAAACTGCTGTTCAGGCTTGAGAACCATTACTTCATGAAACAATCGCAGTGATACATTGCCCTGTAACTCTGACGCATACTTGGAGAATCGACCAAAGATATCAAGATGTGTTTTATGTTCTTTGCTCCAGCCTTCGAGCGACTTGAGATCATCAAAATATGCAAGGCTAAAGGTGCGCTCAGTATTCTGCCTGGGCGAAGTCTTGTATATACATTCCATGAAGCGGTTGCTGATGCAGCCGACCTCTTCGCCCTTGTCTCTCAAAAATTCCATACCTTTGGTGAGCACAGGGTGCATGGTCTCGAGGTAGAGTTTGCGTTCACTCGGATTCGTATCGGACCAGTCTTGACCACTTCTAATGACAGCGAGATTCTTTCTGCCTGGCAGTGTGATGCGCTGCTTTCTTGTGTCGCCTTTCTTGACTTGTTCCGTAAATGACTTGGGGAAGGCGCGCTCACCAATGAGGTGGTCAGTCTGCGCCGCTGCGAGTCTGTCACGCATCGAACCCCAATAGAAGTGTTGTTGCATCTCGCCTGACACCGAGGAGCGCATATGAGCTGCGCCGGCCGGCACTACATTGTCGGAGAAGACAGTCTCGAATCGGTCAATGGTTGGGAAGAATATTTTCATAAACCACCCTCGTTCCGATTCTGCTTGCAGGTTGGCCCACCAGTCATCGAAGCCACTGTCGCTCCTCCATTCCTCGAAATCAGCCTTCGTCTGCCAATACGGAATTACCACTTCATTACAAAAGCTTCGATTGTCGGTGGTTATCGCTGCTTCCCAGTACTTGGGTTTGGACTTCTCGGACCCCTGCTCAACGAATGAGACCAGCTTTTGGTAGGCAGGCCCTTGGTGATTGACGCTGTCTTTATACTGAACTCCAATTATGGCCATCACGAGATGTTTCGCCTCCTTTGGGAATCTAGCAGTATAAGATGGAAAGGGCGGCACGAATCTATCTGACGTCTTTGCAGGGATCGTACGTTCGGTCTGTAGGTGCGATGGAATCGCATGTTCCAGTGAACGTGCTTCTTTCATGACTATACCATTCTGACATTCTCTAGCTACCGCTTGTGCACGCGTTTTATTTGTGTGTTGCTGAAAGTGCTTGGCAAGACGGTCATGACTGTAGCTACGACTCGTTCACTCACGCGGAACGATTTCCGGCATCTTCTTTTTCGTCCTAGGTCATATAATTAGGTCTCAGCTGTGGTCTCGGGTTACTTACGGTGGAAAGCGCTGGTACGCAAACATCCATGAGCTGAGAGCAGAGTGACTAGATCAAGACCCTGCTCTGTACCAATGGCAATCCCTGTTCCTAAAAGCCTTATCGTTGTCGAGCTCACAGCAAAGACCAAGTTTGGAATTTCAATATCGAAACCCTCTGCTGTGTAATCTGAAGAGGTTCCACAAAGCGGCCGTGCGGTGGGGTAAATCTTTATCCGACGTCGTACTTACCCCGCTAGGAACGGAATTCGCCCGCAAGGTGATTAGACGGGGATGCTTCGTAGCCCTACACAGCAAAGACATCTCCGCGGATCGCTAGTCGATTCGTAAATAGGTGTCAGCTTGAGAACATTCCGCTACAAGGTTACCCTGTCCATACAAGAGCATAGACCTGCTGCAATGGGCGATAGAGTACATCCAACTGTTCGCGTTGCGGTTAGTAATACGTTTTAGTCACTGATGATGTCAAAACGTTGAATGAGAACAGGTTACGCAGCATGAGCCTCTATGGCTCGATCTAGAAGGAACAGTTCAAAAGACGATAACCATCATCAAAGAAGCCGCCGAAGCCGAAGCGAAACTTGTCGCTTTTCCAGAATGCTGGATTCCTGGATATCCTGCTTGGATCTGGAGCCGCCCAATCGATTTTGATCTGGGAACAAAATACGTACAAAACTCCTTGAAGACAGACAGTGAGGAAATGAAGCGCATTTGTGCTTCTGCGGCCGAGAACAAGATCAATGTGTCCTTGGGCTTCTCTGAGCGCGACGGCGATTCTGTGTACATCGCACAAGCTTTGATCAGTGAGTATGGCGAGATTAAGATGACCCGTCGCAAAATGAAACCGACACACATGGAGCGCACAATATTCGGAGATGCCACAGGCGGAAATTCATGCTTGTCTAAGGTTGTTGATTTACCTGGAGTCGGTCGGGTAGGCGGCCTCTCGTGCTGGGAGCATATTCAACCTTTGTTGAAGTATTACACATTCACACAAAGTGAGCAGATCCACGTAGGAGCATGGCCAGCCGTCGACGGGTTTATAGAAGGCAGTCCTGGACTCTACTCCATGTCAACTGAAGGTGAGCAGTAGCATTTGATTTTCGATGTGAGCTGCAGAGCTGATAGTGATCGTAGGCTGCCGCAATATCTCACAGTCCTATGCAATCGAGTCTCAAGCCTTTGTACTTCACTGTACCACTGTCATCTCTGAAACTGCCATTCAAATGATGGGAATAGGAGGTTCATCAATCATGGGTCATCCTAACCAAGGAAGTTCATGCATCATCGGACCCGATGGACGCATCCTGAGCAAAACCGACAATCCTAATGAAAAGCTCATCATCGCGGACCTGGATCTGAGTTTAGTGACAAGGGCCAAGACATTTGTAGATGCCTCTGGGCATTATAGCAGGCCAGACCTTATGTGGCTTGGAGTCGATGAAACACACAAGCCTGTTGTTCGTGGGACAGAGAGTGGTTGATTTCATTCTGAACCAGATGTAACATCCCTTTTGTCTCAGGGATAGCGGGATCTTTTACAGTAAACACGGAAACAAGAGCTCAGCACCTACCACAGTCACACATCTCTAGTCCAAAAGACAACCCCGCTATCTATTGAGAAAACTGTAGTTTTCTTCGATATCCGTGAAACGAGAGTATTCTGAGTGGTCAGGAGCGTTACTTAATTCGCCAAATCCGTCATAGCCCACACCTTTGCAACCAGTTCTTCATTGACCCCGGGAAGCTGCTCCAGGATCAACGACGCGTCCAACAGTATTTATAGCTTACAAGAACATTTTCGCGTCGACTTCTGCTTTTAGTTCATATGACTGTTGGTCACCCTGCCATGAACCATCTTGAATAACATGAAAATTCGTTACTTTCAAGGAGAACAGGAAGGAGTGCTCTAGAGATTTAATGTCTTACGCAGCCATACGAAATTTGTGCCTTAGCAAGCCTTCTCATGAGTATGAAGCGATTGGACACACGGATATTTTCGAGCACGTTCTCCTCATGCGCAAGTGGAGGCGTCGCTCGGCTTTTGTCGTGCGGCGAGACGGAACGACTGCAATGACGGTAATAGCTCCGCGGCTTGGAATTGATTTATATCACCCATAAAAAGACACATAAGCTAAGGGCGGTCCAGCGCTTGGTAAAGTCATGCCGAGAGGGCGTTGAAGCTTGACTGGAGGGTAGCTTCGGCCAAACATGACGTAAACCAGCCACTGGCGCTCATGCTCCGCGTTTTGCGACGCGCCAACCACTTCGAACTTTGATCGTCACTTCCAACATGTCATAGAGCGAGCGACCCGCCACATTAACTCGTAAAATGTGCCTGCGATAACCCATAGAAGGGAACACATATTTTGAGGTTTCAGTGCCGCCCAACTCTACACTACCCATTCCCATAGCGCACTTCTCCTCCGAACGGGCCGACAATGGCGAACGCTGACGTTGTCGCATACAACGTCGCAGTGTTCGTCGCTACACTCTTCCTATTGGAATTTGGTGCGGATAAGTTTGTCGACCATACTGCCGTCATCGCTTGCCGCACCCGAATACCGGAGACTATCATTGGGCTTCTCACTGCTGGAGGAGAATGGGAAGAGGTATGCTCGCAGCTGCACGAAGTCTTATCCGTTAGTGTACTAATCATACCCGATATTATAGCTCGCTGTTGTCGTTGCGTCCCTTGCGCGCAATCGCGCCTCATTGGCCATCGGTAATATTGTTGGTTCTGCCGTTTCGAATATCTTAGGAGCTTTCTCCCTGGGTCTTTTGTTCCACGACAAGCAGCAACCGATTGTCTTCGACCGAAGCTCACGCCTTTACTCCCTCGTCCTACTTGTCCTAACGACCTTTGTGACGCCGATTACATACTTTCCAAACAAGATCATATGGTTAGTTTGTGGCTCCGTCTTGATCGCATTCTTCGCTATTTATATTGGGTCTATGGGGTGGGCAATCAGTAAAGGGGCTCTCACCGCTCCAGAGGACTCCGACGATAGCAGCGACGGCGATAGCAGCGATGGAGAAAGTATAGTTGGTGTTGTCGCGAGGAGGGGACCACATCGTGCAGATACACACAGACACGAAACCAATGGCACAACTCTCGCTGGGAACGACGAACAAACGAGCCTACTTGTACACTCTGGCAGTAGTACAACGCAAAGGTCATCAGGACCAAGTTGCCGAAAGCATCGGACTCTAGGTTACCACCTATTTTATCTATTGATTGGTTTCCTAGCCATCTGCCTCGCAGGCTACGTACTTTCCCACGCTGCCACCGCCATTACCGACGAATTCGGCACCTCAGATGTGCTTTTTGGTGTTGTGATTCTCGCAATAGCTACGACACTTCCCGAAAAGTTCGTTGCTGTGATGAGCGGGCACCGAGGTCATGTGGGCATTCTTGTCGCGAACACCGCCGGCAGTAACATATTCCTACTTGCATTGTGCTCTGGAATTGTTATGCTCGATACATCGGGGAAGCTTGAACACGGCAACCTGAGCATCTCTGAACTAGGGGTGTTGTGGGGCTCAACACTTGCATTTACCTTGACGGTCTAGTTTGGCGGAAGGTATTGTCGATGGATTGGATTTGGAATGCTGATCGCTTATGTTGCATTTATAGTGCTAGAGTTTATCGTTGTTCATGGTGTAGCTGATGGCGACTAGATACTCTAAATGACTGACTAACATTATTGTCTTTTCAGCCTATTACATATGATAGCTCGCATGATCAATGCTATGATAGCATGTAGGATAGATATCGCAGTAGTCATCACCAACTTCGCACGCCACTCCAGTTGTAGCATCCAATCGCCCATGACCTAAATCAACATCACTCAGTACTCGTCTTTCAGCGCTGCAAGCTCGAGTTGCGATGTCGCCTTCACACGTCAATGTCTCGATCTCCCCCAGTCAACACGAAAGCGGAAAGAGTTCTGCTCTGGCGATCGTGTTGTGCCTCGGGGGAACCCTTGCGCACGTCTACCAAGTATGGAACAATCTTCCATCTCTACTTCGCCCCCCTTGGGTATCGTGCTCTTCAACTGCTTATCATTACTTCAACTGGCTCAAACGGCACGCGTAGTGTTAACACTCTACATCCTTTGGCCACGTTATTCGTCCTCCTGCCAATATGGCAAGGACGGCATAGGCCTTCGTTTTGCTAATCTACCTGGCGAAAAGATGGTAGATTCCCATTTGTGTCTAACAAATGCCGTATCTGAACGTTGTTGTTGACACTCACTCATGATCGCAGGCTGTCGACTGTCAGTATCGAGTAACATTGGCGTCGTAGCATGCATTGGGGTTGGGGAAGAACTACCTTGCAACGTTGTTTTTGACAGAGAAACTTCCTCAGCTAGCTCTCTAAGCCTTCACTAGCTTTGCATAAGAAAATCTGGGCAGCGAGCCCAAATTTGATTTCCCACCTATCGCGATGGTGACCTGTTTTGGAGTCATAGCTTAGACTGTGGATGGACCATTGGGTGATTAGGCTATATTGAGCTTTCTAGCGGCATGTGCGCTGCATTGGTAGATTCCCTCAGCAGACAGGAATAACCTCCTAACTCACAATCCCAATTCCGATTCGTGCACTACGTTCTCGGTCTACTTTCTCGGCGTCATTACCCTAGCAGCGGGCCTTAATGCAGCGGGCCTTACAGCAGCGGGACTCACCGCCGCGGGCCTTACCGCGGCATCTCCCGCGTTTGTTGGTGGGCCTTGATGCAGGGTTTCGCGTATCTATCAATATCGCGGAAAAGTTACACAAGGACCATACGTTTTATTCAGCCTCATCATGTACCACATGCGAAGCATGTCTAGAGATAATGTAATTGAACCAGACATGGAAGCATGTATGTTTGCTGCTTGATAGCTTATCAGAGGTATGACTCTCCAGCTTCACATTCTATATTAGTATCCAGATCATAAAGTAATCGTCTTATTTCTCGATCTAAAAAGGTATTGACTTTGAATTGAAGTAGTTAATCAATCCTAGCAATACTATGCCGCGTATCGTCCAATTCCCGTCAGGGGCCGCCGCTTCGTATAATGCTGGTGCGAGTTATACACCCAACATCCTGCTTCGAGCGGCCTGGAACGCCTGAACGTAGGGTGGCTTACCCTTTTGCATTTATCCAATAGATACATGTGGGGACGTATTTTGAATACCAAGGTATAAGAGCAAGCACTTTCCTCATTCCTAGGCTCACTACCACAGCTCCAAACAATCACCTGTAGCCTGCTCTCAACCACCACCTTCAATTACACTCTACCGAGTTTAAATTCAATCAGTATGCATCTCACTTCTGCACTCGTGGCTTTTGCTGCCAGCATTATTACCGTTTCTGCTACTACCGTCCCAGACGGTGTTTACATGATAACAAGATACACCAATGGCACTGAAGTCTACACTCCATCTGAAAACGGAGCCTCTCCCATTGTCCTTACCGCCGAGGACGTCGCAGTGGTACGCGCCGCGAATCGACGCGACATGCTTTCATCATCCACACTCAACACACTGTCCAAGCGCCGCACCGATTGCTGGGGTTATCAGCTCGAAGAATTCGGCATCGATAGGGCATTCGAAGCCCTGGCCGAGGGGTGGGCTGGCAACGGGCAGGATGTCTGTTCAAGCACACCAGGTCTAAGAAGATACGTTGCATCATTGAGAAATCAAATGATGGTATACTATTGCGTCAACGAATCCGGAAAATGTGGCAATTGCAACCGGGACGACGTTTATTACGCAATGGCTCAGATGGATGCCAAATGCCGCCGCTATGAAGCATCGTGGTTTGGATGGCCAGGAAGCTTTGAGATCGTCGGCAAAGCAAGACAAGGTGATAATGTTTGCGCGGGCAACATGAACGGTGTACCTTTCTAGCGGGACTCATTGCCAAAGTTCGGTTAAAGTCAAGACATTACTAGTGTTAGGTGGTAGAGCGAGCAATATAGCACTTGGAGGTTGTGCAAACTTTAGCTTAAAGAACCGCTCCCCTTAGGGCTCAAATTCAAGGTTCTAACCTAACCTCTTTACCCTTTACTTTACCTTCTTCTTTTCTAATTATCTCATCTTCGTTTTTCATTGCGCTAATCTTAAATCTGACATAGAGCCTTGACTTACAGTCCTTTTCAACAACCAGCCAACTAAACTTTCCACTTCAGGTTTTCGTGGGCTCTCATCTCTTCTTCATGTGCAGCCGTATGCCTTCTACTCCTCGTTCAATACTTGAGGCCCACTGTCATAATATCAGAAATTAGAACTGCCTAACTTTCCTCTATTGACGCAAGTGCTGTCTTTTCTTTAGGAAAGCCCTTCTCTTCCTATTCATGTGATACATGTCTGATGTTTCTCATTATCATAAATCATTATGATCGGGCACTGTATGGGGATCATAGAGGACCGTCTGGGGAACGGCTACCATTAATCAAAAACCAAGACAGAAATGAAGAGGGCTCAATAGTTATTCACACGAGCTTATGGCGGAATTCTACATCAAATTACTTCTAGCGTCTACTTAGAGATGTTGTTATCTTTAACACCCTTCTTACGAAGAAAATCGTGCGCTATGCTCTTGCACGTATGAAACTCGACCAGATCTGCCCAACTCAGTAACCAACCGATGAAGTGATCTACCATAGCCATGGCGTGCGCCAGGCCGCTGGAGTCCGGGTGCATGAGCAGCGGGAAAATGAAGGTAGCGTCATCGGACTCGGCCTCGCCGTCCTCCCACAGCCAGAGAAAGAGGTCTTTCTAGCGCTGCTTAACAACGCGGGCATCGAACTGTCCGTTAGTGTTGGCAATGTATGGGAAATACTGTAGTCCCATCACATCTTCATTGTTCCAGCCAATAGGAATTTCTACAAGAGGTAGGCCAGTGGCAGATGAATGCAATGGCGCGGGCGGTACTACATCCATGTCACTTATCGACGTCGGCCTTAACCAGCTGCTCGCCAGTTTAGAAAAGTCGATACGCTCGACGGGCGGGTCACTGGGGGTGAAGTGGGGTTGAGAGAAACGAAGACATCGCTTGAGAATGATTACCTTCAAGTAGTCAATGAAGAGTTGCTCCACAGCTTCAGTATTGAGCAGAGGCAACACGATTCTGGGTATACCACAGCAGGTCCCAGGTTGTTGAAATTCTAGGGCTTATGTACTTATTCATAACCGAGATAGTATGTCAATCGACGAGAAGAGCAAAAGGATTTGCAAGGAAGATGCCAGCGAGCCAATCAAACGAGGTTACCACCATGACCTAGGGGATACCCTAATATATCGGGTTTGGAAGGCGCCAGCGAACCCATCACGGCAATTTCGGGTTATGATCAGCATCCAATAGTCCTCGACAGATAATTCTCGCAGTAGATAACGCCCGTGGCCCTGGGGGTTGTGCTAGCACTGCCTTGCGAATCTGGACGGGGCCCTTGGAGCTTACGAATCCGAGTACTCCCAAAGCTACTATGGGAATGAAATACCCCAGGAGGCTTCCACCCCATCGCATGGAGCCCATATCCATCGCAGCTCCCTAGAGGTTCTCGCCATTGTAATCTAGAACGAAGCTCCTACCCCACAAGTGCTTAGGAATAATCATTGAACACTCATGATACCGATTTTCACAAGTGGAATGCATCAAAGGATGAAAGTGAACAAGGAAACAGCGAGCGGGGCATTCATCCACAAACTCACCAGATCAATCTGTTGGAGAGCAGTTGCTGTGATTAGATCACTAAAGTCTGCTTATATCAAAGCCCTTATCATGAGCACTAGGTCAGAGCAGTCTTGATGCTTGATCATATAGTTGTATACCTAGTAAAACTAGGGTTTATTAAACTCGAGGAAGTGTATAAGTACAAGGCAATTTCGGAACTCTGAGTAACAAAAACTCCATTTCTTTGTACTCTATCTTTGTGCCTTTTTGATACTTCTAGAAAACGAATGCAAATGGCCATGGAACTTACGGACTCGGAGAAAGGGCTAGAGGATAGATCTGGTGCTCATTCACAGCACTCAACAGCCGACTTTGCCGAGGGCGGGCTTGTGCTTGTGAGCGAGGGACCAGCTCTAACAAGGACCTTTACTCTATTAAGCGCCTGTGCGATTGGCATTACTACCGGTAACTCGTGGGC
This sequence comes from Bipolaris oryzae ATCC 44560, assembly GCF_000523455.1. NCBI lineage: Eukaryota > Fungi > Ascomycota > Dothideomycetes > Pleosporales > Pleosporaceae > Bipolaris > Bipolaris oryzae. The sequence continues at coordinate 13,479 of NW_006911526.1, read as the reverse complement.
TGTTATGGGCGCAGGTATTGTACGTAACATAACTGTGGACACTTTACTAGCTGGAGTTAACAGAGAGGACAGATTACGTCGCTTCGCAGCGGTGAAGCGGCTGGGGCGATATATGAGTAGTGCGTGACTCTTTCAGATTTCATTTTGACCTCAAGCGTATCAATTTCCTAGCTAACACCACGATTGGAATTGCAGTGTAGTCGTCTCTATCTTCTATGGCTTCACTCTGGCGTCAATCGCAGAACTCGCATCGTCAATCCCATCATCAGGAGGTACGCCCATCACACTTTCGCGATTTTCTAGAATTAGGGTCGAACGCGTACTAATAGAGCTTCATCTGCAGTCTACCATTGGACGTTGGTGACGGCGGGCACCAAGTACGGCAAAACTTGTGGTTGATTTGCTGGCTGGTTGAATGGTTTGGCGTGGATGTTTGCCATTGCCTCCAACTGCGTCATGGTCAGTAACATGGTGCTCCAGTCGTATAAATTGTATCACCCCGAGCTGGAGCCTCAGCGATGGCACGTCTTTATCTGCTACCTCATCATGTCGTGGGGATGCTGCTTCACTGTCATTTTCGCAGCGCTCTTTTCCACTTATCAGCCGACTCGGCTCCTTCCTCACCATCATGGGCTTCTTTGTTACTATCATCGTCTGTGCCGTAACGCCTGGGTTAGCTGGTGATAGGTATGCATCGAGCGAATCCGTCTGAAATCAGTGGAACAAAGGCACCGGATATTTGAGCGACGAGTTTGTTTTCCTGACAGGTATGCTGAACGGTGCCGATGCCGTGGGTGCTGTTGATTGTGTTACCCACATTGCCGAGGAGGATTCCACGGTATGTCGTACCATTTCAGCCCAAACAACCATTTGGGCGCTAAGATCCATATAGATAACACAAGAGAGAACTGGCTAACCAACGTACTTAGTCCACGAGTGAATCTGCCCAAATCTCTCCCCTGTCAGGTAGTCATGGGCTTTGTGACTGGTTTCTGCTACTTGATCGTAGTGTTCTACGCCACCAAGAACCTAGAGGCGATCATCGAGCTGGAAACCATCTGTCCCACCAGGGAGATGTATCTACAAGCGACTGGCTCCAAAGGGGGAGCGGTTGGGCTGCTTACAGTCATCATCCTGCCAATCTTGTGCGCAACGGTGGGCTGCGGGCCGCACGCTCTACGCACTCGGTCGTGACGGCGCAACCCCGTTTGCAAGTAAGATTGGCGCAGTCAGTTCGCAATGGCAGAGCCCGCTTTCCTCGACTCTAGCATACGGCATCTTTATGACTTGCACTGGGGCGGTGTATGCAGGTTCACTGACAGCGTTCAAAGCCTTCATAGGCTCGTTCTTCGTGCTGCCGACGCTGTCGTACCTCGTTGCCATCCTGCCGCACTTGATGTCTGGCCGCAAGCTCATCAAGCCTAGACCCTTCTAGATGGGTCGTTTTGGTGCCACCGTCAACAGCGTTGCCTGCTTCTATATCCCCGTCTCCATCGTCATCTATTGCTTCCCGTACAGCCTGCCGACGACGGCTGGGGCGATGAACTGCATCAGCGTCATCATCTCGGGTCTTGCTGTGCTCGCGGGGCTGTGGTGGATGGTGCACGGGAGAAGATACTACCAAGACCCTCGAGTAGAGTTGCAGGTATTAAAGAGAGAAGGTATTCAATATTCTTCCAATGGACTGCATGTTCGCTTTAGGCAATGAGGAGGGGGTTGTCTGGTGGTGAGGTTGTTTCCGCGGTGGTTCCCATGTTGCCATTTGATGAATCTGTAGTCACTAAATTAATCATCTATCATCATCATTATCATCATCACCATCATCATCATCACCATTTAGAGAAGAAGGACCTGCTCGCTGGCGCCTTCCAATATGGGAGACCTACTTTTCCCTGTCGCGGGCCATCGCGATAAGATAGTAATGAATCTGGACTGGTTTCGACTACCCCATGATTTTCTGTAAGTCGTGCTTCTCACCAATCACCAGGCTAGGACATGTACACTGGATAGCGTGAGTAAGACCTCAGATCCGCCGTAGCTTTCTCTCCACCTTCTTGCCTCACATGCTATCATCTGATATCTGTGCATGACACATCACTCAACACATGAGCAGATTGTCCGATCCCGCATGACCCAAGTAGATTTCTTGTCACTTCCAGAATGCAAAGAGCTGCAGCCAATCAGCCCGCGGCACATCTGTGATGAAGGCCAGGCCGAATCCTGTTCGTGCATGGCAGTCCAAGTCCAAATGTGTGACATTCACGGGGTACGAATAGAGCCTATCCCAGATACTTTACAGGGCGTTGCGCAGCCGTGGATCTCGCTGACAGTTTGCAGCTGCTGGACCTGCCAATCTCGCAAGATAAAATCTGATGAGCGGCAGGATAACGGGTGCGCAGTGTGTGGAAAGGCTGGCTTGGAGTGCGCAGACCCTTCAAGGCTTACACCGGCGAAAGATCAACACAGGTCAGCCTCGAACATTCGTTTTCTCAGCGGGTCTAAATGGCTACCTTCTGAGCATAGTTAATTTATTGCTAGGCGGGCCAGCATTACCACTTGCGTCGGACCGTGAAACAACGAGGAAACTGTCAGCCATCAATTCGGTCGTTACGCCATTAGGCACGCTTCTCATTGGGCCTTTTGGTCTCTTCCAATCTAATTGCAATGACATTATTCAAACAACTTCAGAACGCTCGGCATCATCCTGAGAACCAGCTGGGAGCATTGATGACAACGGCCCTTTCTCTGACAAATGCCCTCCTTTCCCCTACAGACCATGACTGGAGAAGACTCTGACGTCCCAATCCACTTCCAAGCATGTCGCTGACTACGCCAGCAAGTTATACCACTCAGCATGAATAGAGGTGACTCGAGCAACCAAGTCACCAGCATCTGCCGCTTCCTCACCCTCCTCGCCCAGACAACATGCCTCGAAATCTTTCCTCGACCGTGGCCGCCCGATTACCACCTTCCCGCCTCCGCTCCGCCATATTTCCACCCTGATGAGAGAAGTATCGAACACATATACGGAATCACCCCCGAACTCGCCAGCCTACTGCACAAAACGTGTCGAATCGCAGAACACCTCGCCTTCTACCGCCAGCAGGCAGGTATACCGACCCCTGCGTCTATTTGCGCAGCGCACAAGATACTGGGCGAGGCTATTATGGCCTAGGTAATTGACACGGAGCCCTCCCATCTTATCTAGTGACAGGAGCGTACTATGCTTGAGATTGCGCGGTGTCAGGTCTGCGCATTCCATAGCGCATTGCTGATATACTACCGCCGCACGGTGCTTGATGGCGAGGGCGTCATCGTCGATGTAGATGTTGAGGCGGAGGCAAATGCTGTCTGGGAGAACCTGGCGGCAGCAGAAAACCTTAAGGATGCATATATGGGCGGTGTGAAGAGAACCGCGCCTATGTCGTGGCCGGCGTTTATTGCCGCGTGTGAGACGAGGAACCGCGAGCCCTGGGTCAGGTGGTGGACACGGGTCGAGGGGTATGGTCTTGGGAACTTTACACGGCAGTGGAGGGTTATCCAGGAGGTCTGGGATGTTACGGATATAGATGGAAATATCAATAGTTGGAGAGAGGCGTTACGGCGCATACGGAGGCTAGTCTTGCCTGTGTAGTTGGGCACAAGGGGTGATAGTCATCTAACGTAGTGGTCATGAGACAATATAGCAGGTTTCTTCATCGAATGTATATTGCTTTTTATACATCTACATATCTTCTAACAGTACTTTCAATGAGCAGAATCTGCTGTTCGAAGACTTATTGTCTTGATTCTAGTTTCCTACAGTCATTTATTAAGACGATGATTTGCTCCTATCTGACTTGTGTGTATCTGGTTCCCTCTTCTGACGAAAAAAATGGCCAATCACGCCTCGGTTAGATATCAGAGTATGGCTTTGGTCATTTTAGAGCTCTTCTTTCACCCTAAGCAGCGCTGGTCCCTTGTTTGATTTGGCCATGGCCGCCATGATATCCACGATCAGGTCCGCAGCCGCAATCGATGTGATTTTGGCGGCAGTGTCATACGGCGGGCTTACTTCTACTACGTCAACACCAAATAGATTGATGCCTTCGAGGCCTCTGATAAACCGCTTGAGTTCGCGCGTAGTCCATCCGCCGAATTCTGGAGTGCCTGTAGCCGGGGCGATGCTTGGATCCAGCACTATAACGAATTAGCATATTGGCGTCTCTGAGTGCACGGAGAAAGCAGTAGATGACGCAGGGGTAGGAGGTATCTCACCGTCAATGTCGATGGAAAGATAGGCAGGGGTATCTTTGACGAAGTTCAGTGTCTTGGCGATGATACCGTTCATGTCGATATCATCGATCTCGTGTGCCTCGATAATGCCGAAGCCGACATCTCTTTCAATCTCGTAATCCTTCGGGCTTTACAACGACGAAAATAAAGATGTTAATATAAACGGTTCTTGAGTTGGAGTACTGAAGAGTGAGGGCACTGGCAAATGGCTTGGTTCGGAGGCTACCATGCACACTGGTCCTTTTGCTGATGCAGCCCTTCCGGCTAGCGTGCCAAAAGAAAGTACCATGGGTAAGGGCGGACTGGTTTGATCTAATACCTGTGTAGCCTTGGTAAGGATCCCATCTGTATGCGACACGGTTAGCGTCGGTTCTTCTAAATCGCTAAAGGGAAGACGCTGCTCACGTATCCAGATGCGAGTCCAAGTGAATGACGGATATAGATCCATACACAGTCTTGAGAGATCTTAAAATGGGCAGGGTGATGGAATTATCACCTCCCAAGCTGATGATACGCGGATGTTCCCATGAGTTTGCTGAAGAGGTTGGATGGTACAAGACCTGTCTGTATCCTTGTTCCACCCGCTTGACAACATGGGCTGCATCGAACGGAGTGAAGGGCACATCGCCGCAATCGACCTGGAAGCCAAAGTATCAATGCGGTGGATCTCACAAGTAAGGACGGCGAGCAAGAGCGTTACTCATTACAGGATTATTTGTGTGTATTGAATACTTTAACTTACAATAGCGAGTCCCTCCTCGAAAGGGTTGACTTCCCAGACGGTGTTATAGCTTCGACCCTTTTTTTCCTTGCAGAGCCAGCTCGGGTACCTCTAGGACCGAAGCGACATCAGAGTCTGTGAACGCATGAGCGCACGGATCCAATTCACCAGTCTATTTTGTGTAGATTCTACAAACCTTCGATTGGATGGCTGTAGTCTGGACCAACGTCCAGGGCGGCCACTGTGGGCAGAAGACCCGTCCAGGAGTTTAGTCGCATGGTCGACGATTGGGAGCAAGATGACGACTTTGGCTTTGGATAATTGTACTACTAAGCTGGAAGGAAACCGTACAGAAGTGACGAGTTTGTGATACACAAATGGTGACCATTCTTAAATAAGAGTCGCAATCCTTATATAGGTCTGAGTATTGGGCCCGATTCGGTCCAGCTCCTTTGTCTTTATGCACATGTATCTGCCTGACGTGTAGGCGTTGCGGGCTTGCATGTTTACGTAGTCGAAACTGCGGCGCTGATGAGTCGCAGGAGGGCACTGATAAGAAGCTCGCAGGCGCTTTCCATACCTACGTCAGAGGAAATAACATGTCGCAGACTCCTGCCGAAGCCGAGCTGTCTGGAGTACTTGGGGCTGACGCGCCTTCCGTCACTGGCTACACATGAGCACCGACGCCAGTCTCGCTGGCGGTTGCCGAATTTGGCGTTCCCAGCCAGAATCGGGCAACCACGCTAGTAAGTAAGTACTACTGTATCCTGCCATCATCCCCGCCAACCCCAATCCATCACTACTTATCTCGCGACATTCACGCAAAACAAGCATTGACCAAGACACGCTTATTTAACATGACCGGCAGCGGTAAATGCACAGGATCAGCAGCGGCAGTGTCATTGTTCAAGCGTCTCGAATTTTTCAACGCCCTTCTCATCATAACGCTCTCCTGCTCTCTTGTCGCTAGGCAATGGCCATAGCAGTTGTCGCTGCTGCCACCCTTGGCCTGGCATTCTTGCTCTACCACCTTTGTTTTTCTCTCTTTATAAGCCCTCTTACAAAGATACCGGGTCCAAAAGCCTTTGCCTTCTCAGCATGGCGACTTGCATTGGAAGACTTCTGAGGCACACGCACTTCGCAACAAGCACGGTCCCGTCGTGCGCCTGGGACCTAGTGAAGTGTCGCTCAACAGCACTTCCGCTCTGCGAATCATGTATGGAGCCGGCAGTGCTTTCGAGCGGACCAGTTTCTACAACATATTTCATGCCTATGCCAAATCGGCCATGCTCAAAGGAGCCAATGCAGCCATAGTGGAAGCCAAGATCCGCCAGTACTTGGATCTGATTGCCCGACAGGAAGGCTCGAATGAGATATTTGCCTCATTGCACTACTTTTCTTTAGACACTATGACCGACTTCTTATACGGGAAGTACGGGAAGACGTCTTGCTTAGAAGGTTCCGAAGCCGACCGCGCGTTGGTCGATGATATAGTGGACGTTGCGCGCCGCAGATTATCCTGGTTCACCGTCCACCTACCACGCTATACTGCATGGTTGTATTCTTGGACCGGCCTCTTTGGGAAGGTTGCCCGCGGCTCCTACCCAATGCAGCTGCCAAACACGTACACAGGCGTCCGGCGCCACGTTATGATCGCATGCCAGGAATTTGCACGTAGCCCGGCTGCTTACGACCTCTGTGAGAGCGTGGAGCAAACGCCCCCATTGATTGCGAAACTGTGGAAGAATCATTACTCCCGAAAGACTGGTGGGCTGGACGACGTTGATATCGCTTCCGGGTGCGCCGATCACCTTCTCGCTGGCATAGACACCACCAGCGATGCCCTGATGTTTTTCATCTGGTCGCTCTCCCAGCCCGAGAGCAACAGGTCCCAGCAGAAACTCGTTGGTGAGGTCCGCAGCATATCTCAGGAGAACCTCAATGCACACCACATTCCAAACGTCGAGGCTAGTGACAAGCTTCCTTATGTAAACGCTGTTATTAAAGAAACTCTTCGACTGTACGCTCCCTTGCCAGCCCCTGAACCACGGAAAGCCCCCACAGCTACCGTGATTGATGGCTATCGTATCCCAGCAGGAACGACAGTATCTATATTGCCGTATACTCTATATCGGAATCTAAAAGTCTTCTTAGATATAATGCAGTTCAACACTGATCGCTGGATGGATCCCTCCCAGAATACTGTCGAGATAAGCAGGTGGTTCTTGGCATTTCTAGTGGAAGCAGAATGTGCATTGGACTCCAGTACGCTATTGCCTTCCTTTTGACTGCAGCGCACAATTATTTGCTCGATTTAGACTTACTTACTTACTTATACTAGCCTTGTAATGGTAGAAATGACTAGATTAGTGGCCGCTGTATATCGTAAGTATACTACTACTACTATTTGTGATATTGATATCGTTTCTCCTGGTATTATAAGCCGCTACGAAATGTTTTATGATGAAGGATGCGGCGGTGTAAAGGTGAGTTTTGGCTTCCATTACTATTGTACTAAGATGAAGGCCTTGCCCTCTCACGATATATCCCAGGAGCACATCCACTTCAATACCTTAAACTGGGGGATTTGACACTGGCCGACCAGCACGCTTCTCAGGGAGTACACCAGCGCGTTGCGCAATCTTCTTTGCCGAATCCGATACCTTCGAAATGTCCGAAACAATCGTATTGCCAGAAATAACCGGCCCGGTCTTGCCGTAATTACCTGTAATGGTGTTATTTGCCGTGTTGACGCCGTTGCGTGCATACCAGATGCCATTTGAGAGGAAGATGTTGTTTTGGATGAGGTATGAATTGGAGCCTTCATCTGTATAAGCACCGAAGCCACTAGAGTCGAAGCCATAATTCTCAATAATGTATGTGGATGGACTCTTTGAAAGGGTGTATATTGCACCAAGGTCAGTGTGTGAGTAGCCGTAGCCGTGAACCAAGTTGCCCTCGACGCGGTTGTTCGTCGACGTTGTCGGACTCGTATACTTTGGTTGATACTTGTATAGTCCGCGGTTGACGTATTCAGAACTACCTCCGGCATCGTTAGATCCCCAGCCATAGCCAATGCAGATGCCAGTATAAGGAGTGATGTAGATGTCGTTATGTAAGATGACAGAATTCTGGACATATGTCGCTAGAATCGGCACTGTAGAACTGAACAGAGACGAAACATTGTAGAAGATGTTACCGGATATCTCTATGTGTGAGTTTGTCATGCGTACATCACTTGGATGGTGTGCATCGGCTCGAATGCCGCCGGCAGTAATGCTGTTACCCATTACCTGGGTGAAGTAGCCGTCCTTGACCGCAATATTGTTTGCTCCCAAACCAGTACCAGTGATATGAGCGTTGGCATCGTTGCCAATACCGATGCCTCCGCCACCCATCATGGTGTAATTTCCACCAGAGAAGACTATGTTCTTAGCTGCGCTAATCTGGATTGCGGACGGCATTTGACACCAATTGGGACGGGTGGACTCAAAGTTGGAGGGGTCATACGTCTTGTCTTCGCAAATGTTGCCTCCTGTCTGCTGATCGATGTATCCAATGCTAGCAGGTTGCAGCCATGTGGTATGAGCCTATGGTTTGAGTGAGAGGTGAGTCTATGCAGTGGCCTAAGCTCAAGCTTACAAAGTTAAAATCGTGGAACGAGATGTCATGAACAGGATCCGCGTAGGTCCCGCCAATCACAACGAGCGCTTCGGAAACACCCAGATACGTGTCTGAAGTTGCCATATTCTCGCCCGAGAGTGGTTTGTAGTAAACCTTACCAGCAGCCGAGTCAAGATAGAATTGACCGCCCTCTGTCAAGAGTGCCAAGGCATTCTGCACCCATACACCAAAGTCCGCATTGTTCTTGTTGACGGTGTCATAGCCCCAGATCTGGTTGTACCATGTATTTTGCTTCATTATCAACTTTCTGTTCCCAACAGATTCTATCGGTGCATAGCGATCTGCGAAAGAGTTGATAAAGCGAATCTCTGCGCCATTCAATCCCGGGGTGGAGGAAAGCCAGTCATATGTGCTCGAAGTCCATTCCATACCAGTACTCGTGTAAGTGAAGTCCTTTCGGTTTGCAATCTTCCTGCGTGCGTAATTGGAAGCTTTCCCATTGACGTACAAGTTTCGCGACTTGAGGCCCACTGGAACTTTCGCGGAGTAAACACCATTTGATTCTGCTGTCCAGTTGGTAATCTTAAGACCCCCTGATATCGTCGCACCAGCCCCAACCCATTTGACCGTGACATCGTTCTTGCCTGAGTCTTCGACTGTGAATCTAAGGGGCACTGAAAGCGTATATGTGCCTGCACCAACGTGGACGGTGATGTTTTCCTTGGCCGTTCCAGCAATCTGCTTGCGAACAGCTTGCTGCGCTCTAGCGATTGTTTGGAAAGGAGCAACTGCTGTTCCTGCATTACTATCCAAGCCAGATGATAAGACATAAAAGTCCACTGCGCGTGCAGTGTGGGCGCACACGGCGGCGCAGAACAAAACAAGTTTCCAGTGCATGACTGGTCAAATCCTGGTGACTGAAACTGGGTGTGGGTCTGAAACATTGTCCTGATTTTCCCCAGTTTTCATACATTGCGCCTGGAGAATTTGCATTGTCTTCACTTAATATATCGGTAGTTGTGCGAATTCCCGGAGATTGCAACAATTAAAATTGCGGGGAAGACCAGAGTAGGGCCATGGCTAAGAGGGGTTTACGCCTATACAAAGATAGCTAGCGCACGGCCATCAGAGGATGATGAAACAACGTGCATGACGGAGAATTCAGTTACTGCGGAGTAGGAGGTTCTGCGCAGCCCCATAGCCAGACTGATTGGTGTGAAACGCATATTTCCCTGATATCGTGCGCAGGGCTTTGAGCTGGAAAACTACCGTGCTTTTTACTATCACTACTGACAGTCTGGGCGAGCGTGCATGGGGCATCAGATGATGCGGTTCTATATTTAAAAGTAGTGCGTGTATATAACATGAGGTCCTCTCTTATGAGGAATATACGTCGTTAATCTTCTTGATCATTCGAAATGCTCTACCTAAAATCTCTCGCTGGAGCTTTGCTCTTAGGTGCAGCCACGGTATTGGGCGCGCCAGGATACTACCAAGATTGTAAGCCTCACCACCAGACAACCCATTTGAAAGGATGTAATGCTCATACAACAAAGCGGTCGTCTCTGAGTTGCCAGCAGCGAGCTCTGATGCTACACATGGTCTTGTCAAGCGCGCAAACTCAGCTGGGTGCGGAAAGACGCCCACGCTAACGTCGGGCGTGAAGAGCATCAACGTCAATGGCAAGAATCGTCAATACACCATTCGTGTACCCTCTGGATACGACAAGAGCAAGCCCTACAAGTTGATTTTCGCCTTTCATTGGGTTGGCGGCACTATGGGAGATGTCTCTAGTGGCGGATCTGACGGTGCTCAATGGGCATATTATGGGATGCAGAAGAAGTCTAACGAGGGCGCTATCCTGGTTGCGCCACAGGGCCTGAATAATGGTTGGCCAAACAGCGGTGGGGAGGATATTGCATTTCTGGATGCAATGAGGAACTCAATCGAGGCAGACCTTTGTGTTGACACAACAAAGAGATTCGCGACGGGCTTTTCGTACGGCGGATCAATGTCCTTTTCCATCGCATGCTCCCGCGCTAAAGACTTTCGCGCAGTTGCTGTTATCTCTGGAGGGCAGCTAAGTGGATGTAACGGTGGGAATGACCCTATCGCGTACCTTGGCATCCATGGCATCAGCGACGGGACACTCAATATTGCTGGCGGCCGAGCGTTGCGTGATAGGTTCGTTAAGAACAATGGTTGCACAAGCCAGAGTCCTAGGGAGCCCGCGGCCGGTAGCAAGACACATGTAACAACGAAATACTCCGGCTGCAAGTCTGGGTACCCAGTCACATGGCTTGCGTTTGATGGTGGACATGCGCCTGCACCCGTGGATGGCGGGGGTGATAGTGGCGCTCGCAGCTATATTCCAGATGAGATTTGGGGTTTCTTTAACCAGTTCTAGATATTCAATCATCCGAACCAATGTTGGATCTTGACTCGATACCTTTCTATCCTTTATATGTACTGCCAAAACGCATGTGTAAGCTTAAGTAAACGTTCGGGGTGCGGCGGATAGCACAATCGCCAAAAAAACATCATTTCTCTATTGCCCAGTTACCCATGCACAACTCTCTAGGAGTGATAGGCAAGAGTTAGTGCCAAGAGAAAGGGTATTTGGGCGTGAGTTCCAATACCGCTCAACGATACAACTACTAGGCTTCCTTCATGCATATATTGACACCGCCTCTCGGCTACATTGGCTATTACAGTTCGGGTGACCATAGGAATCTAAAACAAGTGTAATTTGTTGTTCATCGATACCTGCCAAGAGAATCGAGATATCATCGAACTTCCCCGGACACTAACGTCGCATTAGTGCCTGAAAAAGTTATAATGCACAAAATAAGTATAGTATAGTCTCCGCAAATATTCCGACGAGCGGGAGACCAACTGAAACATTCCTTAATCTTGGCAATTGAATTGTACCATGTATCAACGGCCCTTATCTATTATTAGGCTGCTTGGCGATTCTATAGGCATAATGCGTGTGCATATGCAGTCAATGATAAGCTAAGCGCTCGACGGCACTTTTTGGATGGAACACCTCCTCTAGGTTGATGCAAGTTGATGGACATCATGCGCTGGAAGTTATGGCAAAAGAGTTTGAATATATTCTGTTGCGATCATTCCAATGGCTCTGCTTGAACAGGTCAGCCAGTAGGGACAGAAGCCAATGCATGAGCGTTGAATATACGGGGTCCACCCCGCTTCTCACGTCCACTCTCTACTTCAAACAAATATTGTATATTATCTGCCAAGTAAACAGTGTAGTACCTATAGGGTTACTCCATATCGCCCTACCAAGATTTTGCCAATCTTATCTCTTCCAACAGCCTATCATGGCCTGCAATTCTAGAAGACTAGTACGGTCTCTAAGCATGCAATGCGATTATAAAGAGTCTAAGTCTGACTGGAATCTTGCTACATCCATTCCCAGCTATTCATTACACTGTTGAAAGCTTCAAGATTATCACAGTTCAATCCAAATTCGAGTTCTTATAGGGCAATGAAGATTCTACTAGCCATCAGCCTCATCGGGCAATTATCCTACCTCACTCAAGCGCACTACCACTTCCCTCACTTTGTAATCAATGGCCAAGTTACTGGTGCACACGAGTATGTCCGCGAGCACGATAACGGTTTCCAGCCTTCATGGGACGAGGGCAGATTCATTAACAGCGAAGATCTCCGCTGCAATAAGGGTTCCATGAATCACCGCACTCAACCGAAGACTTACAAAGTCAAGGCAGGCCAAGATGTCATTGGTTTCCAAGCATATATCAATACGGAATTATTCCATCCAGGCCCTGTTCAGGTATCGTTGCCTTACTGCCATCAGCAGATCTCCTCATCGTAATAACCACTTTTTATTAGATTTATCTCTCGAAAGCGCCCGGCGATATTCGCGACTACGATGGATCCGGCGATTGGTTCAAAGTATATCAGCTTGGGCATCAGCCTGGCTCGACGGCTGACTCCGCATGGCTGTCATGGCATAAGAAGCAGTTCACTTTCAAGCTCCCTGCCGAGATCCCAGCAGGCCAATACCTGATGCGAATCGAGCAGATCACCACTCATCCTCCCTACACAAACCGCGAGTTTTACATCCAATGTGCACACATCGAGATTGCCAGCAGTTATAACGGCTCTCCCTCACCTACATTCAAGATACCGGGTGTATACAACCGCACGCAGCCGTTCTTCAAATATGACAGTTGGGCAAAGCCACAGCCGACCGTTTGCCCGCTCCCTGGACCCGCGATGTGGCCAAACAATAACAACTTGAACAAGATCCTTTGAGTGTCGCAAGAAGGGGGAAGCGGTTTACAGTTTGCGGTTTAGAGAGTAGAAGATGGCTAGTACACGCGTCACGAAACGCTAACGCTAGACCTATTTCAGTGCAGTTCGCACCTCGAAGTACGACTTACATGGGTTAGGCCTTCCTAGATCTGTGCGACCTATTGGAAGTTGTCTGTTCTGGCGGGCAGGTGCCTATGTCGGGCTGGAAATGCAAGGCCACCTGTGGCATTCAGTCGTGCATAGTACATGCAATTTATCGTGCATAGATTTTGGTTATTTTGTAGATTGGGCACCAAGCTTGGTGTATATTTATGTACAGACTTCTGCACGAGAAACTGAGTATGCAGATCCTCGACTTTTCTTAGCATTACATTTTGCATTTTGAAGCTCATTGTTGGAAATCTTCGATTCGCCGCTATCGTGACTCAGAAACTAAACCATGTTCCGTCCGCTAATTTGTCTTCTCCTATCAGCTCTGCAAGTGCGCAGGATTACAGCTGAAGTTCCTGAATCCTGCCAAAAGAACCATAATGGTTTCTTCGTCACAGAAGACA
>NW_006911525.1:0-29678 GCF_000523455.1 Bipolaris oryzae ATCC 44560 | reverse complement strand
ACTCATTCTAACCAAACCCCCCTCCAACAAGGCCCCTACGACGAAATCATCTTCGTCCCCGGCAACTTCACCACGCCCCTTCCCCCCACGCCCTCCTCCATCCCGCCAAAAGCCCTCCGCATATCCCGTATCTACGTCTCCCAACGCACAACCACCTACAATGGCCGCCTAAACTGGAACATCCCGAAACACCTCGCCCGCTTCTCCTTCTCCTCCCCGCCCACCCCCGCAGGCGCCTCCCCTCCCGCCTCCCTAACCGTAAAAGTCTTTCCCCCATCCTCGCGCGACGGCGACTCCACGCCTCCCTTCTTCGCCTGCACCCTCACACCCTGGAAATGGATCCCAGCTCTACCGGTGAATACAAAGTACATCCCTCTCAGCTTGGCTGTTGTCCAGCCCCCGATTTCCGAACCGCCGGGGCATAAGGAGGCGTTGGAGAAGGTGCTACAAGGGGAAGTGGTGGATCCGTACGATATTGATCCGCACAAGGGACTTGCGGTTTTGCCGGGAACGGATAGGTGGAGGGGGTTTGAGATTAGTGCGAGGAGTCCGAGGGCGAGGGGGTGTTGGGTCGAGGTTCATGAGCCGGAGGTGGGAGAAAGGGATGGGGAGGGTGGACGGGTGGGAGAAGCAGAGGGAGAGGGACAAGGGGAAGCAAAAGTGTATTTCCCGAAGAACTTGGGAGCTTGGAGCTTTGGAGGGTGGATGGAGGATGTCGAGTGGAGTATTGGTGGGGTTACGGAGTGGACGATTGAGAAATCGGGGACTTGAAGGACTTGAGAGTGGTTCGGGGAGAGGAGAGTGGAAGGGTGAGTGTATGGAAAAGTAGACACAAATCCCCCCCCCCCCCTCCGGTTTTCCTTTCAGGCGTTTTTGAAGTTGATGATTTGATAAATGCCCCCCCAAAAAAACCCCATCTAGTCTCGGATTATCATCCTACGTTTCATTTTTATTTTTATTTTTCGCCCTCTCTTAGTTGAAAGAAAATCACGATTGTACTGCAAATAACATTTTTGGGGGGGTTTCCAATAATTCCCTCCCTTCCTCCCTCCTCCCTTACTTTCCTCTCGTGGGGGAGTTTTTTTTTACAATAATGTTTTCACAACCCCCCCCCCCCCGCACCATATAATTTTTTTCTTTTCATGCTGATACATGCTTTAAACCTACTGCCTTATTCCAATCCCTACATCATTCGTTTCTTTCTTTCTTTGCTGTCTGAGTTCGTTGTTACTCCGGAGGAATTTAACCGAGATGACATGTGAGAGGGAGGTAGCTTGGGATGGATACTTGCGGTATGTGCACTTTTGTAATGCATCGGCTACCTATGACTGCGGTTATGATAACTTGATACATATGCGGGGGATGTGAGTGTGTGGGCGTGGGATATGAGATATGAGATATAAGTAGATAGGTGCGGATTCGTGGGGGAAATATGCAAGGGGGTGAGATATGGTGGGTGGTGTGTCTGTATGTAGTTGTATTCTACCTCGCTGGCTGGGTACTATCTAGAAGACTTGAAAACTGCTACTCTGCAATTGTATCTCATATAGCCGGTTGGCTATTATACACAAGTCTTGATTTCACTGCCTAGATTGCAGAGCTTGGAAATAGAGATGCTGGAGTCATGGATGTGTTTGAGGTAGTATAGAGGAAGTTTGATCTTGCTATAATTAGTTAGGCAAGATACGAATGTAGATATAGTGTAAATTATAAAACTATATAATAGCTACGCAGGAGCTAGGGCATGCGTTTGAGTCCCCGGAGAGCTTTTCCCCCACTGTCTTACTTGCCATTAGAAGTGCTAGATGGAATTCGGACAGCATGTACATGTTTTGCATGCTACTCATTACTATCTCGTAAGACTAATATGGCTACCTTGTAATACTACTCGTGACTCTAGTCCTAACGATTCATGACATTAGCATTTCGTAAGTGTCATGTGATATGACTGCATGGAACCCGAAAAAGAATATACAGAGGGGCGAGTTACGGTGCGTGGTTCTATACGGAGTAGTTAGGAGTCATGTTCACAGTCATTTCTCCTGCGCATTCATTACTCCATATGTATATCCAGGGATCATTTGACTTTTGCAAGGGTGATTGAGATCCACATACTTATACTCGTATTGGAATGCTTTTCGAAGTGCAGAAAGAAATTACGATCGGGATCCAATGGCTACAAGTAAGATTGACAAGGTCCCTAGCAAACCGTACAGTGCATTGGTCGACGCAAATATTTAGGCATTCAGTCTTAGTGTTACAGATAGATTAGAGCTACTGCTGAACAAGTCTTCAATGTGCCTAATAGAGAACAACGGCTAGATTATTAGCTCAATGGCAAGCCAAACCGATCCACGGCGAGTACTCCGATGCGGATACTCTGAACTCCGCATCTCACTCCGAAAAGATTATTCCCGGAATACGTCAAGTCAGTCCAACTCACCGCCAATATCCAGGCGAGTCTTGGTCTTCGGCATCTACGGCGAATCATAGCCCGGTTGGTAAGAACATGGCGGAAAACCCTTCGTCGGTAGCGGGCGATACCGCATGGAGAGAAACAGACGAAGCCGCCAAGTGGGTCGTTTGGTCATAGCCGTCATCCCCTCCACCCTTCCCTATCCTACTTATACCTCTGGGCCTTCTCCTCTGCTCTACACAAAAAGGCTGGAGAACCGTAATTGCGACTCAATCAACGGCCCGTGTTACCGACTGGGAGGTACTTACGGGTAGAAGTGGACGCACCTCGGGGACTGTGCAGGAGCTCTTTCAAACCTTATTCAAGCGCACGTGCATTGCGCACATTTTCATCACACGCCATTCATCCCTGTTCCAATATCACCTCAGCACCGCGTATGAGCAGCGAACCCAAAGGCAGCACGCCAGGATCAATCAACCCTCTTACTCGAGTCAACACCTATCCTCAAGCAGAGTTCACCATTCCGCCTTTGGACACGCTATCATCATGCCCAAGTGCCCCAACTCCAACCGCCAATGCCCCGGCATCAGCCATCTCCAAGGAGAGTCACCCAAACAGCACTGCAACTGGATATGAAAAGCCTCGTCAGCCTCATGATGAGGAAACTCGATCCATCACCTCGACTGCTCACACCGAGGCGACCTATCCAGAAGGCGGTCTAGGCGCCTGGTCCGTTGTTCTCGGATCCTTTCTAGGCCTCATTGCCTCGTTGGGTATGATGAACACGGTCGGCATCTACCATGCCTACATTGCCGAGCACTTTCTGCAAGACTACAGCGAGTCGACCATCTCGTGGATCTTTAGCATCTACGTGTTTCTGTCCTTCTTCTGTGGACTGCAAATCGGCCCCATATTTGATGCTCATGGTCCACGACTTCTAGTGCTGGCTGGCAGCATTCTGCTGTGTCTGTCAAATTTTCTCCTCGGCATATGCACCTTGTACTGGCACTTCTTCCTCGTCTTTGGTGTTCTTGGAGGCCTTGGCACCTCGCTGATCTTTACACCTGCTTTTGCAGCAATCAGTCATTTCTTTCTTCAGAAGCGAGGTAATGCAACAGGTGTCGCTGCAGCTGGGGGTTCGTTGGGTGGCGTCATCTTCCCACTGGCCCTGAATAAGCTGTTACCTACAGTGGGGTTCCCATGGGCTACTCGCGTCATTGCCTTCATCATGCTCTTCTGCTGTATCGGTGCCTGTATCCTCATCCGCTCGCGACTACCGCCAAAACCTGGACAGTCGGTGTGGCCCGATTTTAGAATCTTCAGTAACAAGAGCTACTTTCTTCTCACAGTAGGCATCTTCATGATGGAATGGGCGCTCTTCATTCCAATCACTTACCTCACGACCTTTGCGGTGAGTACTGGTGCGTTCAGCCCGTCCTTTTCGTACCAGCTGGCCGCCATTTTCAACGCAGGAAGTTGCGTCGGTCGCTGGCTTCCGGGCTTGCTGGCCGACAAGTTGGGTCGGTTCAACAGCATGATTGCTGCATTGGCAGTTTGCTCTGCCACATCGTTGGTATTCTGGCTCCCAGCATCGCTTCTTACGCCCACTACTGAATCTGCAGCTGCGGCCATTAAAGGCCTGTCAATTGTCTATGCTGTCTTATTCGGATTCGCCTCTGGATCCAACATCTCCCTGACACCAGTATGCGTGGGCCAGCTCTGCGATACAAATGTCTACGGACGGTATTACGCTACCTGCTATACTGTCGTGAGTTTCAGCACCCTCACTGGCATACCCATTGCGGGAGCAATCATTCAAACTACTGGCGGACACTACTGGGGCGTAGTGATCTGGACTGCGGTCTGTTACATTATGGCTTCGCTCTGCTTCGTGTGGAGTCGAGCCTTGCAGGTCGGATGGAAGCTGGGGGTGAAATTCTAAGAGATTACACATCCCTAGTGCACTTGCTAGAAAGAAAACTGGGTGTGCAGCGAATTCTAACAAGCGACCTACTAAACTACGCGCTACCGCGAACATGATACGTGGTGTTGTGGAGGACTAGATTGTTATCGAATAAGAGGAGTTGGAGAGACGGAGAGGGAGGGCGAATACAAATTGAAATAGGTGGCCTGTTTTCTCGGTAGGCGAAGTTTAATCGCGTTACCATTCCACTCGTTTTTTGCTCAATATCGTTAGATGGCGGCACGCCCCTTCAGGACTGCCACCCAATCCATGAAACAAAAAAAGTACGGTCGTTCTCGCCGCTCTAAGTATCTCGATCAGTCATCTTTTTTTCTATGCAATCCTTTTTTGTGAGGCTGATCTGAGTTCTATATTTATCACGACCAAACTATATCTCAGCCGATCTCTCCATTCGCCCCCTCCACCCGGGAGAGAGAGAGAAAGAGAGAGAGAGGAAAATACGATGTCGCCATACCGGGCGCATCGTTCAGTTGAACGACAAATTCTACAGAAACTTGTTGATATCTATCGACCACATACGAATGCGGAGAATCACGTTAGTTGCCCGGTAAACCTGCGTTCCATGTATACACCCGTGTTAAGCTTCATCATTTAATTACAGGAGAACCTTGGGAATCACGATCACGGAAGAAGAGCAGCCCGAACGATTGCACATACCGAGGAACGAGCTTTTTCTCCCCCGCGATTTTCGACAATCCCCCCTCCCCCACCTCCTATCGATCCGATCTTGGAAGAAGAACGGAAGAAAGAAGAAAAGAACATCAGAGTCCCATGCACTCTAAAAAAAAACGAAGATACGTGCTCGAACCTCTCAGGTCCCACACCCCCACCTTTCCTTTTTACCATCCGATCTGCCGTCCGCCATCTGCCAAAAACCCAGTTCTTTTTCTCGTGCGTCTCATCTAGGAAGAAAGAGGGGACCGCCCCCAACGGAAGACGCAATGATGATGGTGGAAATATTGGCTTTGCGTAGCTCGTGGCGCCATTGAGCTTGGCATGCCCCGTAGTATCAGCGTAGGGCTTGCCCCTGACTAGATTGTGGCTGATCTGTGACCCTTCTCTCTGCCTTGTCTGTCTGTCTGTCTCTCGTCCAGACCTTCCCTGCCTTCTTCTCCCTCTTTTCCTGCTCCGCGTGACCCCTGACTAACCCCATTGCCGAATATTAACTACTAATTACTATATAACAAAACACGTGGGTCACGCTTGATGATCAATGATCAGTGATCGACCTTGTTTTCCGGAAGTAAGTAGTTTAGCTCTTCTCAGTTCCGGGAGATCGGCACGCTGTATTTCCTGAATCGCAGCATGGGCCTTCATGCTGAAAATGGAATTCTGCGCAATGTGCTTTGGAAAAGGTCGGGAAAAAGATGTGGGATGTACATGAAAGTGTTCAGGCGTGATGATCGCTGAGGATTGGGAGGGTGGGGGTGGCTCACCGGCACCCGCGTTCGCTGATGTTTGTTTTGCTGATTTTCATTTTACTTGTTTTTGATTGTTAGGATGTGGGTTCGCACGTGGACATGGAAATAGAGTGGCATGGGTTTCGGGAAGAGCCAGGAGTTGGTCTGGAAGATGACGAGGGGACATATGTTGATGAACCTCCGCAAAACGCTGCAGCGCGAAATGATGCAAGGAGCGCCCGCTGTGCCGCCATACATCGTCCACCACGTCTACTTTGTTCTTGCGTGCGGGGCTCGCTCGCCAGCCATGTTTGTATACAAGCGCGTAGAAACTTGCTTCTGGGGCGGATTGGCGAAAATGTGACGCAGGGGGTACTTTGTGGCGAGAGGTGTCGACGTGCCATTCGCGAAGGGGCGCCAGTCGTGCGCTATCGACCGTCGCCTCGCAGCGACGCCGCTTTCGGCCAGCGACTAGAGCGCAATTAGCTTGAGGCACGAAAAAGTGAGTTGGGATTGGTAAGTCGGTGGCACCGCTTACTGGTGGGCAGCCTGGTCGGGGCACGAGAATGCTCTTGATTCGTGTGTAGCGCCACCAAGTCTGCTGTCCCGATCGGGCGGCCGAGAGGAGACGCCGGTGAAACGTATGTACATGTCAATCTCTCGTCAACTGAAGGTGGACTTTTTGCTGCGGCTGAGGCAAGGTTCCTCTTTCTCTGCTTGTGCTACCCCCGCTTCTTCCGTTTCCTAGACTATATTGTATGCCCATTCCCCTTCCAATCCCTAACAGCTCCTCCTCCTCCCACTGGTCTCCACTCCTTAGACCCCTTATGTATACTCGGAAACATGTCGACTAATTCACGCAGTACCGGTGTCTACTCGGGCGAGTCGAGTGACTCGGAACCTTCAATGTTGCGTCAAATTGACATGGACATTGAGAAGAGCAGCAAGAGCCCGTCTACGCTGAGACGCAAGGGCTCGGCGTTGCAAACATCAGTCGAGGTTTTGAGATGTAGATTTGGAAAGTCTGGAGAGACACCGGAGAAGCTGGGGGATTTCAGACCATCCAAGGAATGGACGCCCATTTTCTACTCGGTCTACCATCAACGCGAGGCTGCTTTATCGCACTTCCTTCGAGCTGGCGCGTCGCCGGACGACGTCACTGACATTGGACAACCACCACTGTGCATTGCTGTTGCAAACGGATATGTTGAGATTGCAAAGATTCTCCTTGGCGCTGGTGCAGATATCAATGCTACCACCAGAGAGGGAGGGGAGACTGCACTGCACATTGCAGTCAAGAATGGCCGCGTCGATCTCATGGACCTGCTTCTATCACATGGACCCAATCTGGAACTCAAGACGCACACGACGGGAGAAACACCACTTCACTACGCAGCAGCAAAGTCGGGATCATTGGCAGTAGTCATGAGCTTACTCCAGCATGGCGCTAGCTACAATACACTGAACGTCAATGCCCAGACCCCAGCTGAGGCAGCTTTGAAAGCCAACAACATCAACGGAGCCGTCGCCATTATCAATGCAGCAAACACCAAACGTAACGAGCTGGCAAAAGAGAAGGAAATGTTGCTGAAGCATGTGCAAAAGACACAGGGTCGCTTCTCCATCGGCAACGACCTCATTGCCGACATCTTCGCTGCAGCCTGTGACCCCGAGTCAAACGTCCTTGTAGAGGCTATCAAGAGGAACGATGTACTTTTAGTGGAGATGTTCTTGGAAAAGGGCTCCGATCCAGATCGCAAGACTGTTCGAGGACTACGACCGATTTTTGTTGCCTTGTCATGTGCAGAAGCACCAGTCGTCAAGGCAATCCTCAAGCGCAACCCAGATCTTTCGGTCCGTGACGAGAAGGGACTGAGTGTGCTCCAGGCTGCGTTCGAATGCCCATTGACAAAAGAGAAGGACACCATCCAAGCCATCACTGAGGCCTTGATCGAGGAGGGCGCTGATACCAAGGTTACCTACCCGGATGGAAAGACGCTACTTCATCGCGCCGTGTCGCCGTCCTTTGGTCATATGAAGATTGCGCAAATGCTCATCGATGCAGGTGTTGAGGTCAATGCACAGGACAGCGAGGGCAACACTGCGCTTCATGTTGCGACGCACAGCAAGATGTGCATTGACATGCTGCTAAAGAACAAGGCAAACCCCCAACAATTCAACGCCAAAGGACTGACGCCATTGCTGTTTGCAACAACAGTGTGCAATAAAGAGAACGAACCCGTGCTGGATTCTCTCGTTAAGATTTCCAACTTGCGCAAGACGAATGCACAGGGACAAACGCCTCTACATCTTGCAGCTGCGAACGGCCTGGAAAAGACTGTGCGCTTCCTGTTGAGAGCTCGTGCGGATCCTACGGCTATTGACAACAACAAGAACACGCCGCTTCTTCTCGCCGTCAAGAACCACCAGTTGTCCATTGCACCGATATTCGTTACCACACCGAGTGTCAACGCATGGGACAAGAACGGCTTCAGTGCGCTGCACCATGTTGTCGCCAACTGCCCCAGAGCTCCAGCAACTTGGGAAAACATCGCCGCAGCTACTGTAGCTTTCTGCGAACGCGGCGTGAGCAGAAGCATCCGCGATCGATCTGGTGCCACACCGCTCATACTCGCCGTCAAGGCGCTTCCGGAGGAGGGTCTCCCTATCATCGAAGCACTGTTGGCGCAGAAAGCGGGCGCAAAAGCGAGCTGGAACTTTGCCGACCACGAAGACCACAAGAAACGCGATGCACTATACTACGCCGCGACCATGAGCAAGCCGATATTCGTCGACGCACTGCTCCGGAACGGTGCGACTTTTGAGTTTGAAGACTGGACTCCCAACAAGCACGTGCTGCAGTCGTCGGAGGAAGTCAACAAGCAAATCTACAAGTCATTTGCGCAACAGGAATGGGTCCGTCGGACGGTCGTTCTGCGGGAGACGCCTAAGAGCGCGGAGGACGAAGTGTCGCCGTTCATGACGGTGCTGCCGATTCGTGATATCGAGATGATGATCTCGATGGGTCTGGACGTTAACAACCTGCCCAAGTCGCCCCTAGGAAAGTCACTGCTATGGGCTGTTCTACGGCATATCTCGCTGCAGCCCCCGTTGGCGCCGGAGTATCTTATCCAGGCTCTGAATGTGGTGCTGGATGCTGGTGCGGATCCCAATGCGTGCAGCAATAGACATGCAAAGCGCACGTCGTGGCCTTGTCCTCAACAGGGATTCTCGGAACCTCCTCGTTTAACGATTCATCCCTTAACGTTTGTCCTGGAAGAATGCCCGCGTATCGATATCGAGGTTGTGAGATTGCTTCTCGCTCGAGATGCGAAACCGGGGCTTGCTTCGGGGTTCTACAAGGGGCGTTTCCCGCTGCATTGTGCGGTTAAGGCGCGTCGTGTTGATGTTGTGGAAGAGTTGTTGCTGGAGCAGGGGAATGTGGAGTGCGTTGATGACGTTGGACGGACGCCTCTGTTCTTTGCCGCTGAAGCCGGGGATCTGGAGATTGCGAATACTCTGCTTACTCGAGGTGCCAAGTTGGATGTCATTGACTCGGAAAAAAACACCTTGTTGCATGCGGCGGCAGTGGGTGGCAGTGACAAGGTTGTTGCGGCTCTGTTACGTGCTGGTGCGAAGCTGGGTGATAAGAATGCAAAGGGTCTTACACCTATGGCTTGTGTGCCTGAAGGTCTTGACGAGAAAGAGAAGGGCAAGATTCAGGATATGCTCAAGGGCGCTGAGAGGAGGGGGCTGGTAGTCACAGAAGTGACAGTGAAGCCAGCTGAAGTGAAGCCGACTGAAGTGAAGCCGACTGAAGTGAAGACCGAGAAGCCTAAACCCGACACAAGACAAGAGGAAGAAAAGGCAGCCCGCGAAGCCAAAGCGAAGCAGATATCCGAACAGCAACTCAAGCAGCGCATTCAGAAACAACAGCAGGAAGAACAAGAAAAACTCTCGAAACCCACCAAAGAACTCCCCACCACCGCCGCCGCAAAACCCCAACCTCAAATCCAAGTCCACGCCGTGCCCACCCAAGAGAAAACCCAACCTATCGTAACCGCAGAATCGATCCCCTCCCCTCCTTTGCGTAAACCCCGCTCAACCTCCATATTCCGCAAATCCTCCCTCTTCTTCACCCGCCACAAATCCGCCATCTTCCCCTCTCCCTCCGAAACCCCCGACTCCAGCGCTGCCGCCGCCACCCCAAAACAAAAACACACACTCATGAGCCTCCGCATCAGCGGCCCCTTCAAACAGCGAAACTCGACGGGTGGTATGGCCGCGATACCACAATCACCAAGTACCCCGAACATCCTCAAGAGTCCAGATTTTTTCACCGGTGGCTTCGGAAGCTTGGCTGCTTCTACCGGACCTACTGCCGGCATTCCTCCTACCACCACCATCACCACCGCCGCCGCCACCGTTCCTACTGCCGCTACTGCCACTACTGCCACTACTACTGCTCCTTCACAGCAGGACAAACCCGCGATCCCGGTTTCTTCGGCGGCAATCCAGACGCGGCTTTTGTCGCCTCGAGCGGATAGCGGTCTCGGACAGCGTAAGAGTACGGGCAAAGACTCGATTCTCGATTTGCAGCTTGTGAATGAGAAACTAAAACGCGAGAGTAGGATTGAGGATGTGGGGGAGAAGGAGAAGGAGGATAAGAGTGAGTTTAGTGATTGGTTGAAGATGAGTGATATGCTTGAGAATTTGTGAGTGCGTAGTGCTTTACGGGGTGGTGGTTGAGATGGAGCTGGGAAGGAGAAGCAGAGGGTATGTTGATGTTGTAGAAGTACATGACGCTCATTTTTTTTCTTCGCTCTTTTGTTTGTTTGTTTGTTTGTTGATTAGCATGAAGTGTTCAGCTGGCGTTGCGTATATAACTGTGTCAACAGGGTTTCGACTTCTTTCTTTCTTTCTTTCTTTCTTTACGCGCTGGCATATGAGATTCGGATGTATATATTGATACCCACGCTACATGTGGATGGGAGCTTTGGACGATGAAAGAAAGAGGGGAAGTGTAGTCTGTAGCCTCATCTTCTTTTCCTTGCTTGTTTCCTTGTTTCGTTTCCTCCCTTGAGTCCTTAGACGGCGCTGGCTGTACAGATTGAATTTTAAATATATAATAATGTCACCTACTGCGAGATGAGACAAGTTTCTACTGAATTCTAAAATATATTTGCTTTACGAAGGCTCCGAGTTCTACAACTGGTGAGATTATTGAGTAGTGTTCAAACATCTAACTAGTCCGTTTCCAACGGAGATTATCTAGTTATTACTAACTCTGTTAATCATTCCATTAACACAATGTCAACACCGCCTACTTTCCAACTTCTGTTACAATATTTTTACACCGTCTCAACAATACTTCAGTATGTTATTTGCGTAGCTAGAGGCAAGGAAATGGTGCCCTTGGGGTCTCATCAGTAACGTCAGATCTACAGACCCTTTTTTGATAGGTTGGTCGAGCAGAGGATTAACTACAAACGCAGTGTATTGACCCAGTATCGAAAATGATGGGAAGCGTCGTTTAATCATCATTCTTCTAGCTTTTCTTGAGGTGTTTTGTTCCTAACCAATCAATATATTGGAACGACTAGCGGCTATTGGCTCCTCATGCGGCTCAATATCGTTGGTTGACACTGAAGCGGGGTTCCTGTCGGCGTTGCGCCACACTCGGAAACCTGTAGGCAGCAGGGAGCTGAACCATCAGCACCGCCTGAATAATAATATTGGCTCTTTTCCTTCGTTCATGACATGCATCCTCCTTTCTATATTATCCGGATTTCAGTGTCCACCACTACGTCCTCCCCGCAATCTGTCATGGTGAAAACTGTCCTTTACAATGCGTCTATTACGAGTTGACGATAATGGGGAGTTCAGCCTGACCGATGATCTGATCAACAATATTCCTCCTTATGCTATTCTCTCTCATACATGGGGAAAGGATCATGAGGAGGTTAATTAAAAAGACCTTACGATAGGGCCTAGGATGACGAAATCTGGATACAGAAAACTTCGCTTCTGTGCGGAACAAGCTGCCCGTGATGGCATCCTCCACTTCTGGGTAGACACCTGCTGCATTGACAAATCCAACAGCGCCGAGCTTCAAGAGGCTATTACATCAATGTTTCGCTGGTATCGTAATGCGATGAAATGTTATGTATACCTGTCGGATGTCTTGACTGATAGTCGCGACCAGCTGGACCCGTCTTTTCGATCGTGGGAGCCAGCCTTTCGGAACAGTCGATGGTTTACCCGTGGCTGGACGCTCCAAGAGCTCCTTGCTCCGTCCTCAGTTGAATTCTTTTGCTCAAAAGGCAACCGGATCGGCGACAAGCGGTCGTTGGCACAAGAAATTCACAGCATAACAAAAATCGCCATTCAGGCTCTCGAAGGCACACCTCTATCTGAATTCAGCGTCGACGAGCGGATGTCGTGGGCAAAAATACGCCAGACTAAGCGCGAAGAAGATCGGGCATATTCTTTGCTAGGTATATTCGATATCCATATGCCGCTGATGTATGGCAAAGGAGCCTCGAATGCACTTGGCCGGCTTCAAAGAAAGATCGAGAGAAGCTTGCGCCTTTCATCGGCTGGTAGGTAGCAAGCAATTATTCGTTCTCTATCTGTCTATGAGGGCGATATTTGGTTGGCTGACAGAATTATAACAGTAAGCGCACTAGATCAAGCACCATATAATCCTGTTTCGGCCGGAGTTTCATTTTCATCGTTCGAAGCCGTTCCAAATACGAGATACGTGGGCACAGTGGGTATCGGGCAACATTCCTCAATCGATGTCTCGAGTACATCATGCTCGTTCCAAGAGAGTACGCCTTCAGAAAGCTCGACCGACTTTGTACGATCGTCATCCTTCTGGGATAACCAAACGTCTACGTCTCTCACTGCCGCCACTGACCTGTCGCTCTCAAGTTCAGAGGTCCACATACCCATTTCATTACGGGAAAATGTCATCAAATTGATACTACGAGTTGAGGTCGAAAGCGTAGGAAAGCATCAGGAGATCATCGAAGCTAGTGAATACGACGCTTTTCAAGCTGTATACGAGGGTGTCATTCGAGCATGCAACAGAATTCTTGAAACAAGAGGTTTGGAGCCTGTTCTTTACCGGGGAATCTTGATGAGTACTTCAATCTCAGCATCCGGGGTGGAAGACCATACTTTCCCATTGAATTCAACGTTCTTGAGAGCGGTCTTGGAGCAGTTCCAGGACAAACATTACACATCTATTGTTATTTCGGCAAGATTTTCGAAGGAAACAGCTTGCCAGTCGAGAAGCACAGCTCACCAAGAACTTCACGCCGAGCTTGAGACGTCCAAAGTCTCTGGCGCAGATGGACAATTCATTCCATTAACTCGCATCAGAGAAATACTCACAGTTGACCGGGTCCAAAAACTTTTCATCAGATATTATAATTTCTATGATATCCCTTCCCAACTCTTCGAGATGTCATACCGAGTCAGTGAACACGCCCCAAGGCTCCTAGCGACCATAATACTTGCCAGTATCGAAAGTCCAGTCCCCACATTGATAAAATTCTTAGAAAACGGATTTTCAGACTTGTCAATGCCTCTGGACGGCTCAGAGCTGCCACGATTTTGCCGTCGAGTGGACTACGATCTCATCTGTGCTACGCAACCCCAGACGCTCGTAGCCGATATACTACCATACACGAACAATCCGAGCATCCCTAGCTTCAATCGTCGGTACAGACTACCGTTCATGGAACGATCCTTAATCGGTAGAGGAGGGTTTTCTCAAGTATGCAAGGTTACCCTTCATCAACAGTACACACGGGATTTGGATCAGTCAACCTTTGCGGTGAAGCAACTTTATAGTCCTTCAAAAGATGCATTTCTCCACGAGGTTGACGTCCTGCACGCTCTATCGCCCGTCAAACACCCGCATCTCATTATCCTGCTCAGTGCCTTCGAACACTGCGGGAGATACCATTTGATGTTTCCCCTCGCCTCCGAATCTTTACGTAGCTTCTTAATTCAAACCGACCCTCTGCACGATCGAAACCTCATTCCTTGGATGTGGAGACAGCTTGCTGGACTTGCAGATGGACTGCATTATTTCCATACGCTTACAGAAAGGGAGGCCATAGGGAGGCACGGCGATTTGAAACCCGAGAATATACTTTGTTTCTCTCAGCACGGAGAAAAACGTGGAGTGTGGAAGATTGCCGACTTTGGAATGGCCAAGTTGCTCAGCCGCCTTAACGAGCGAACGGATAAATTCGGTACGTTGTCGTACATACCGCCCGAACGCGATATCCGGTTCCAAAGCTCGTCATATGGCTCTGCGTGCGATATCTGGTCCTTCGGAGGGATGCTCTCAGAGGTTGTCGCATGGGCTTTGGGTGGACCTCGCGAAATAGAAAGGTTCCGAACAGAAAGGCACGTTGCTTCCATGGTTAAGATTTCATCATGTCGATACTGACTTAACGTGTTTTACAAACGAGTGAGCCATACAAGCGAGTGAGCCACCCCACCAACTTTACGCACCTCTGTAGGCGTATAGCTCCACCATAATACGATTGTTTTACTATATATTAATATAATAGATTAAGTAGTATCTAGAGTATCTTTCTTGCATGTACGTGTGTTATGGCCAGTCTCTCTACACCTACTACAGCGCGCAAGAGCCTGGCGGCTGACACCTGATCGCTCTCCTCCTTGACGCTCTTCACGAGCAATCTGCTGATCGGCCTCGCGCTGAGCGAGTAGATCTTCTCCAGCTCCCTTTGTCAGCACTCCTCGCTTCTGTATCCGCTTCTTCTTACGCCGCCTACGCTCTGATACTACTGTATTAGCTCTCTCAAGACTAGCAATCCGATCGCGCATTAGCTCAGCCGAGAGCATCATTACCTCCGCCCCCTTCTTAAGCTGGCTAATCGCTGCGATAATCGAAGCTGGTGATGAGCTTTTATGCCGTCGAACGCGATTACTTATTAGCGTTGATTGAGCTTCAAGTTCGCGTACGTTGCTCGGCGTACAAGCCTGCTAGAGAGCTTCTGCGAGAGCAGCTGGAGGAGTAGGCGTACGCAGTTGTACGTTAAGCTTTGATAGAACAGCGTCTGGCTGGAGAGGAACAAGGCCTGCGCCTCGAAAAGCTGAGCAGATATTGGCTGGCGTGAAGGATCGATCAAACGCTGTCTTAAACGTTGGTAGAAACTCGAGCTTGGTGATGTGGTTGATGTGATGGCGGATTAGGCTCTCCACCTCGCGGCTGTACGCGCGCTTCAGTGGCGAGAAGCAGCCAATATCAAGAGGCTGGAGTAGATGAGATGAGTGAGGCGGCATGCAGAGCGTATATATATTATTATCCTTGCAGAACTCTTGAAACTCGAGAGACTGGTGGCTCTCATGACCGTCAAGGATAAGTAGGCGACGTGTGCCAACAACGCGAGTCTTCGTGTGGGTATCGAAGTGCTTTATCCATGCGACACCTAGCTCGTTATTCGTCCAGCCATTGTCGCTAACTGCGATCGCCCAGTCGCGCGGGATCTCTGCCTCCTCGTACCAGGCAGATAGGTGGTGCTTGCCAGTAAAGATGAGAAACGGTGGGATAGCCCAGCCAGCCGCGTTGATCCCAGCGATAAATGTTACCCACTCACGATTGCCTGGCTCAACTGCCTTTGGCCGGCCTCGCCTTTCTGACGCTGTAACGATAAGCTGAGTCGTGATCTTGCCTATTGAAAAGCCGGCTTCGTCGAAGTTGTAGACGTCCTCGTTACAGATACCGTACTTGGCCTTTGTCTGCTCTATAAGCTCAAACCAGCTCTTGATTAAGACTGGATCTTCACATAGAGCTCTCTGCCTATCGTACGCGCGATTAAAACGCGTCGTAAGACTGTCTGTACGCTTGACAAAGTTGCGCGGCCAGTGGACGCCAACCTGGCCAGCGCCGCGCGCAGCTAGTAGTCTATCAGCCATATCGCGTACAGCTGCGTAGGTAGGCGAAAATCCACGTATATCAAGATCAAGTATATAATTAACTATCACCTCCTCTTCTAGCTTAGTAAGCTTCTTTAAGTTAGGCTGGCAATCGCGTCGGGCAGGCTTGCCAGCGCGTCGGCGGTGGAGAGTAGCGCGAGAAACATTAAACGTAGCTGCAGCGCGCCTTTCAGTTTGAACTTGATTTTTTTCGAGAGCTGATACTGCAAGGTATATATCAGCTTCACGAGAGACGTGTTGGGATAGATTTGGTGGAGTCATTGTATATTATAACAAGAGAGGTGCGCAAAGTTGGTGGGGTGGCTCACTCGCTTGTATGGCTCACTCGTTTGTAAAACACGTTACAGTAGAAAGGGATATATATTTCTTGGACTCCACTCGATTAGGCTTGCAGCGCCGTTTTTTTACTACGAACAGGGAGAATTCAAAATTTGCCCTGCAGTTGTCCGTCGTCTGGGAGTAATGATTGAGCGCACTATCGAAATTTTTGGGCAAGCTGGTAACGAGAGCGCCGGCAAGATTGCCGATCTTATCAAAGCTTGTTTGATCATTGATCCCCACCAGAGGCCAACAGCTCGCGCTGTGGCGGACAGCCTTAAGGAAATCAGCAGTTTACTCGAGTTCATCGAGGAGTCTGACACATGAGACTTGGAATCACGAACCAGAGGCATATTATAAGGCGTGAGGAAGCGTCCGGTAAAAGAGTCACTCGCCCAAATCGATAGGGCTTCGCCTGATCGAGGAACTCGTCTCACTGATCAGGTGTTCGTAAGCACCTTTAGGCATGAAACAAATCGCAGAAGTCAAGACGGGCCGAGAAATACAGTGACGTTAATGAAGTATCATGGGATTTTTATTCGAGGCAACGCGGATATGGTTGAGACGAGTCTTTTTGAAAAATCAGCTTTATAAGCCCCGTTTCTAATTTTCCTAACTACAAACAAAACGCTACTCCACAAGAAGCTCCAAATTCCTAACACATAAATCCCCAACTCACCCCCCCCATCTACCTTCTACTCCTCCTCCCCTTCACTCCCCTTCCTCATCTCCTTCTCCTCCTCCCCCAACCAATCCCACACCCCCTCCAACTTCGTAAAATCCACAAACCCCCCTTCCCTCCACGCATCCCCATGCACCTTCCTCCCCATCTCCTCCCCCATCCCCCTCGCGAACCCCCTCCCCCACCGACAATACACCCACCCCCTCGTCAAAACCCTCTCTCTGAACCCTTCCGTCTCAAACTCCTTCTCTTCAAACACGACATTCCGCCCAGTACTAGTGCCATCTTCCCAGCCACCCTTCCGAAACGCGACAACGCCGCGGAACACGATGATTTGCACGAGCGCCTGGTCGCCTTTGCTGCGGCGCAGCTCGGTCTTTGAGAGTGTGGCGCGTCGGGCTTGCTCGGCGGGGGTGAGGACGGAGGAGGGGTTGTGCGGGCATGATTGCTGCATTTGTGTGACGTTTGTGCAGTGCATGCGCGAGGGGGTGTAGGTGTCTTCTTTGAAGGAGGGGGTGAAGCGGTAGAGGGTGTGGGGGTCGAGGCGCATATGGAGGGAGAGGAGGGCGACGCGGGTTGTGAGGGTGAGTAGGCTGGGGAGGAGAGATGGGAGGGTGGAGAGCGGGGTGGGGTGTAGGAGGGTGAGGAAGGGGGTGAGGTGTGTGGTTAGTGCTGCGAGGATGGATTGGATGTGTGCGGTGAAGGAGGTAGGGGGGAGGGTGGTGGCGTTGTGGGTGAGAGTGTGGAGGGTCTGGGAGAAACGGCTGTGGCGTGTGAATCCTGATGAGGGAGAGGTTAACTATCATTTCCTTGGTCAAATGGAACAAATGGAGAATATACTTACCATCCTCATCTTTCAGTTCTCGCTCCAGAGCACTGAAAGCATCCTTATCTTCCTTGCCGAACCCAAAACACACATTCTCGAATACCTGCTCTACAAGCACGTTCCCGATAACTCCGCATACAAGTGCTTGCCTCTTCTCCTCGTTGAGAAATAGGTCATGCCATCCCCGCTGACCTGCCGGTCCGCCACTCGCAACGCAGTGCACCACCTTGACCGTCTGCGGCGTCATTTGTTCGTAAAACGAAGCTGGAAGGATGCCATCAGGTGCAGGGATACGGACCTCGCCACTGAAGAATCCGCGACTAAAGTCCTGGATCAGAGAAACAAGGTGCATGAGTGCATCTCGGATTTCAGCGTCGCGCATGGCGTATTCCGGCTCGTGGAGGTCGGCGCAGATGGCGGATTTAGAGCCCAGTTCGCGGGCACGAAGATTAGGATCTGTGCTCCATTTTTGGCTCGATGACAAGGCAGACCAATCTGGTGGCGTTGTCGATACAGGTGTCATATTGGTTTTGGAACGGTGTGTCTGTGGCGTTGGTTGAGTGGCGGGAGGGGGAGGAAGAGGAGATGATGTTGTTCCCTCAGGAACAATGGTGTTTATAGCATCATTCACTTCTTTAGACTTCTCCGCAGAGTCCATAGAGAGAGGTGTTTGCTGTTGACGAGCCGCTTGTTCTTTTTCTTTCTGTAACTTCTCGGCACTCTCCATCAACAGTCTCGCCTTGGTTCTCAACTCTGCTGCTTTGAGTCGAGACTCAGGAGTGCCTGCTTTCAGAAGCGAAGAGTCAGGTTTTCCAGACGATGCTTTGCCAATTTTAGAAAATGGAGGAGTGCTTGCGACTGTCTCTGTTATCGTCATAGTGCTGGATCCACCGTATTTTGCACTTGTAGGTGTACTGCTGCCGGATCCCCGGTCATCATCACTTAAGATGTCGCTCATACCCTTGTGCTTGTGCATTGTGTTTTGTGACTGTTGGGCTGGCGAGCTAAATGGCCAGATGTTGTTGAGGAAACTGGACATTGGGTCGAAGGCCAAGGGAGAGTAGAAGTGATTAGCGATATATATTAGCTGAGCAGGAGATGCGCACGATTGTTTTAGAAAAGCGTGTCTGCTTTATTTTGCTGCTCTTGTGTATGTGTTCTATGATTGCTTTATTTGTCGGTGTTTGGCCGCATGCGGCAAGCCATTGAAATTTGCGCCGGAATGGGCGTTGTGCTTGTTCTGTGAAAAACAAAGGAATTCAAAATGCCGCCCTCGCCCAAGTGCTATTCGTACAAAGAAAATTTAACTACCGAGATATCTTTTTTATGAGATAGGAAAAATAATATGTAGGAGACGCCTGGTTTACCTCGTGAATAAGAAGAAATACGACCAACTAAAACAACGCGTTCTATACCTGGTGACCCCAATATTTATACGCCGCCATCGCCCCTTGGTAGAAGGAAAGTGCTTGCTACACTATGCTATGTTAAGAGTATATATACGTTACACAAAGGAAACGCTAGATGATGATAATGAACAAAGATATTTGCAATTGTTTTTTTAGCTACTTTTGAGGCGTCCAGTTCTTGTAGAGACATGAGCATAGCGTGCCCGCATCCTGGGCCTTGAGGCCAACACTGTCACCTGATGAACTCTTGCAGGATGGCACACCCTCGCCGCCAGCCACAGCTTGCTCGATGCGTACAGCTAAATATACAAGGTTAGTATGTGGAAATGGAAGCTGGACAGTAGATTGCACTTACCAAATGGCCATTGGGTGTTCAGGGTGTTTTTGACAGCGATTGTGTCATCAGGATAAGTGCGGAGCATCTTGGTGTACAGAAATGCCTGTATGTTTGTTGCGCTGTAATCACACTCGAAATCGCCCTTGCTGTCCCCAAGGGTGCCAGTCATGTTTACAGTTTTTGAGCGAGAAATCTGGAACCGGTATCGCTCCGTCTCTTGTCCTACATCCAACAGCTCAAGGTTCTCATTCTGGAAGGTCGTATCAAATGTCTCGTCATATCCTTTGGATGAGATTTTGTACGATCCCGAGGAACCGGCGATTTCCCAGTTGAGAACAGTAAGAGCTTTCTGCGGATCCGCGTAGTAGTTCGTGTTTGGCGCGCATGTCCAGGTGTTTTGGTTGGCGGTGCACTCTGGTGTGACAGTGTCGAGGAAAACCGCAAGTGAGTAAGCGCCGACGGGGAAATTGGGAGGGACAGAGGGCCGAGGGGCTGCCGGGGATGGAGCGGGTGGTTTGTCGGTTCCGGTGGGGGAATTGGCGCCACTGTTCTGGTTGTGATTGTTGGTACCGGATGCGCTGCTTGCCGATTGAGAGCCGTTTGCTGTATTTTGGGATGAGCTACTGTGTAGTGCGTCAGTAATTG
Organism: Bipolaris oryzae ATCC 44560; assembly: GCF_000523455.1. Taxonomy (NCBI): domain Eukaryota; kingdom Fungi; phylum Ascomycota; class Dothideomycetes; order Pleosporales; family Pleosporaceae; genus Bipolaris; species Bipolaris oryzae. Next base: position 9,674 of record NW_006911525.1, on the reverse strand, counting down.
TTGCTTTTTGATGATAAACTGCGGGTGACTGACCCAGAGTGCTTCTTCAAGCCCACTGATAACCCAACGGCCAAAGCCACGATCAGCACTATCAAGATAGCAACGACCAAGGCAAGCTTCTTCCGTCCCCAAGCAAATATGCCCCTCCGTCTTTGTCTTACGTGACCAAACTTCTCATCCTCCCTGTCGCTCCACACACTGACACTGAGATTGCTCCCATTGTTGGCTCGCTCCTCATTGGGCGTGTTTAATCTGGCGCCAGTCAAGGCGGAAAAGACACCTCCCCTCTTCCTCTCATTCTTGTGGACATGCAGGACAGGGCCTACGTGCTGATGCGACGGGTCGTTGCAAAATGTGCTCTCGGTGGTGACGTTGATTTTGGCTGTGTTGGCCGGTGACTTTGTGAGCTTGTTGTCGAGAATGACGGAGAGTCGCTGGCCAGCAGGAGTTGAGATGCGCTTTGCTGGCCGGCCATCATCAATGGGGAGATGTGAGTTTGCGCGACTGGAACGGAAGAAATTCATCGCATCGGAATGGCGGATACGTGTGTACGAAGGTTATGGCGAGTGATCCGAAGGCCGGGCTTTGGGTCGAGGTGAGATTGACGGCGCGACCGGCTGGTTGGAGCGATGGCTGCCCCTTGGACTTCCTTGCCACTATGTATCGCACTATACACCGGGGGCATAGGTGTGCAGATGACAAGTAAGATGGGCGGAGAGAGGTGGATAGAGGTGAGCCAGGAGATGCTTGGGCATGGGAGAAGGGCGCTGTCTCGGCTACAAGGCGGATTCCGTCGAAAGCTTAACCGGGCTAACAATAGTGGACTTGACCGCGAAAGGACTCGAAACAGATGAGCCCTGCACTCCATCACGCACTAAGGACCGTTGGAGTATCGAGGACGGCCGTGTGTGGTTAGAGCCTCAGGTCATGGCGTGTTCAATAACGGGGGATGGACTCTAGTGGAACCGCACGGGTCTGCCTCGGGAACGGGTGGTTGCGCATCACACACAACTCTAAGTATATTGAGGGTTAGTGACAGCGGCCGGCCTGAACGTGAGGATCAACAGCCACCCAGCCTTCCGTGGTTCAGGCGTGCAGCTGCCACAGCGGAACACGCAGCCGGTGGTGGATATCACATGCTGAACGTGCTGGGCCAGCGGCTACGTGCAATGTTTGTTGTCGTAGTTGGGCGGGGATTGAGCCAAAAAGGGGGGGCGGAGCAGAGAGAGAGTATAAGTCCGTGAGGAGTAGCACGACTCGCTAAATCTCGCGTTCCTGCATGGGAGCAAGTGCAAGCAACAAGGAACAAGGAACACGCCTGCCTAGTAGTGGGGCTGCCAAGACATGCGACTCTGACCTCGACATTGTCCTTCACCTTCACCTTCACCCTCACCACGCGTCTTTTGCATGTTGCAACTATAATGTGCCATTGTTAGCGACATGTAGTGCATGCTTTGGAGACGCCGCCCATTGCTGCTCTCTCTCTCTCTCTCTCACACACACACACACTCACACTCACACTCACTGCATGCTGTGTCTCTGCGCCCTTCTGCTGACTGTCGTAGACGCACCTGCCAGCTGCCCATGACTCCCTGCCTTTACTTACACCCTCTTGGCCTCACTCATACCCCGCTAAACTTTTTCAGCCCCGCCATTCCTCAGCTTCCAACCAGAAGCCTCAACTTACAGCCAGCAGCCAGCATTTGCTGTGATTCCTGTCCATCTCTGCCACAATCATGACTACTGGCCGCCTTGTACGACTCAAGCCTGGTTGTTCCGACGGCGATCCCTTGCACGTCCCAGCCTCAGGCACCCACACCAAAATTGATCCCCCTACCCTATACCTTGAGAAGATTGCTCAGTTATGGATGGAGCAGCGCGGAAGCGCCCAGCCAAGGGTGAAGTACATTCTTGAGGCTCTTCCCTCAGGCTACACCATGTGGCAGAGGCCACGACCTTCAGATCCCAAATGCTTCGACAAGTATCTGTTTGGGCATCCCAGCCATAAGAAATTTGATTCCCCCAACCGTTTTTATCCGCACTTCGAATATCTCATGCACAATGACGGCAACAGCATAGGGTGTCCCTGTACTGTCTGTCGCGGCCCTCCCCGCGCTATGTCCAATAGCTCCCGCCCCAGAAGTTCTGCTTCAAGCCGCTCGTCCAATGTTTCAGCTTCTGCATCTTTTTCGAGCCGACCCAACAGCGCCCACCGCGTCCAGCCAACTCCAGCCCCGGCCCCACCCCTCGTGATTATCTCACAACCTACAGCTCAAGGAAGGCCCAAAAAGCTAGGCCCTGGCCTCGATATGACCAGAACAGATCAAGATGGTACACCCGACGTCTATCGAAACCTAGTTGAAAAGCTCCGAAGCCACAAATGCATTGATCAGCCCATCCAAGAGCCCTTGAGCCCTGATTGGCGAGCGGAACAGGAAAACATCCCGAAGCTACTGCAGACCCTCAAATCTCAAGACCAATGGATTCCGCGTAACGGAGACATCATCATGTTCATCCGTCATCTAGCTGATGGAGTCACTGTTGTTAGGCATGGCGTTACGAACGAATTGTGTCTGTATGATGAGGAGATGAATGAGTTTCTCGATGTCCCACGCTGGGAGGCTGGTCTAGTCACAGAGGTGGCCCAAACACCGACCATCACCGACCTTTTAGAGTCAACCAAAAATGCTAACGGGTCGTGCTCTGGCATGAGAGTCGAGCTCATTCCCAACCCAAACAACCCGGACAAATCGCTGTCCAAGCGGTACAAGTACATCTCATTACGTCAAAGCCGTCCTTTGTTTCTTTGGAAAGAGCTCCTGCAGCACGTAGATCAAGACCTTTGGCACCCAAGTATCAAGAATGCTCTAGCTTTGACCTCAACCCTATCACTTGTGGGAAAACATCGCTTTCGAGGAACATGGCCAGAGGCGACTATATACTGCCATGGCATCTTTGTCGGCTCAGAGATGCTGGCTGTCGGTGATACCGTCCGTCTTCTTCCAACCAAGTCCGGCCAAGCTGTCTGCACCGACATTATGAGCATCAAATCCATCCGACTGAAATGGTCGGGTTTGGACAAGGCCTCGACCAATGACTACGATGAAGGACGACCCTTCAACTCGGCGATCTGGTTGTATGGTTCCGCCTACACAAGCGATGCTTCTAGGTCAGACAAGCGATGGGCGTCTGATGCTGGTCCTCAGATCCCTAGAGCAGCCGAAGGATATGGGGATTTCTATCCTCTTCATCCGCCAGACAAGGAGCTCGCCATTCCCTACGCTCGTGTTGCTGGTCGCTTGCACGAGCGTAATGCCATGGCACACCTTCTCGGATACGAGCCTGACGATGTCACATCACTCAACCTTGATCTTGGCCGACAGGCTTTAATTGACGCGCGCGCATTTTCTCGAAGAAATGATGAACGCATCGCACAAACTGCCGATGCCACCTGGTACTGGGGTGATGATCGGGCCGAGGCATTGGGTCTCCGCACTATCAACGGCTTGGATGTTTCTAGGTTTAACCAGGAACACGATGTTAAGGCGCTCCGCAAACAATATCGCATTCTCGATGCAGCACATGCGAGCGAGAATGAGGATGTGAAGCCCAGTCTGGACAATGCGTTGGGTGGTCGGTTACAGCGTTTCATGGCACCTACGTTACCTGTCCGGGCGGCCACGCCAAGAGAGTTTAGTCAAAACAACCATGACGGCAAGAAACGAGGTCGGGTTATTGATTTGGAAGATGACTCCGAAGACGAGATCCGGCAGCACACCCAGGTCGTCGACAATCGGGTTCCTTCAGTCAAAAAGGCAAAAGTAATGGTTGTTATTGACTGAGCATTCAAGTATTTTCAAGCTGGGCATTACATACTCTATAAGCATGACACTGGATTTAGGAGCAAGGAGATCCCTGTGGTGAAAGGGGTTTCGAAATATAGCGTTTCCCCCAGCATCGCTGATCACGCACGAACACACTTTCGGGGAAACCATCCGATGTGGAGAAGACGAAGCAGTGCTATGGGGTTAGCTAGTGGGATGCGCATGTACTTCTATTTGAAGCTACACACTAAAAAGTACATGTAATTTAAAAAAAAGGGGGGGGGGGAACCAGCGGCTGGGCAGCGGTAACAGCAAACATAGATTTAAAACACTCTTCTCATGTCTGTGACATGCGCTGTGATGTATCCCTGAATTATATGCTAACTCCATAGCAAGCACATCACAAGGCACATTTGAAAAGAAGCAAGTCTGAAAACGAAGGTTTGCACATCCAAGTATATGACCATGTATACATATAAATATATACTGTATATACCCTGGGTATCAATCAATCAAGTCAATTTCTCCCCATCCCCTCTCCTCTCTTCCTCTCTTTTCCTACTTGATAATATTTCTCTTTCATATAATCATCACGCCATACCCAAACCCAAATCATCCCTTGTCCCAGACATATGAAAACGAGAGACAGCGGGAGAATGAATCCCTGGGGAAAAAAAAGAACGCCGGTTATGATGCAAAAAAAAGTCTATCGTGATGTGATGTGATGCCGTTGCGTGAGGTAGTTAAGATGCCCTCCAAAAAAGAGAAAGGAAAGCAAAACGATGGCTGGAAATGTAAGGGGGGTCATGAAACGATTGGCGATTGCGGATCGTTAGAGCAAAACATAACAAAAGCGAAAAGAAAACGAAATTATTTCTCTGCACCAGCAAGTGCATCACCGAGAGCTTCGGCATCGTAGTCTTGTACTACGACTTTTGCAGGGGTTTCAGGTGCGTTGTTGTCGAAGACGCCCCAGATAGGACCGGTTTGGTTGACGCCGCTGGCCCTCGCCTTGGCTTTATCTTTGGTCTTCTTGGAGGACTCGGTGCTTTCCTTGGAGGAACCTGTGTCGACGCTCGATTGCGTTTGCTGGCTCAAAACCGATGGGGGGCGAGTTGCAGATTCGGAGGGAGGAGCTGGAGTAGCGCCCCACTTGCCAAAGACCCAGCCGCCTACTTTCTGCGTGATACCAGGGCTGGTGGTGGGTTGGTGACCGTCGCTCTTGCGGGGGCCACGCTTCTGGTTCGCGATGCTGAGCATGGTGCGGCTGAGCATGCTGCTGTCGGTTGCCTTGCTCGACAATGTGCCGTATGCGGTGGCGCCCCACGCAACTTCTGGTCCAACAGATCCAGCGAGACCAACATCTGCAAAGCGTGGGGAAGAGTACATGAGCTGCGAGGGTCGTGATTGTAGCGTGTGGATATCCATGCCAGATATCGAAATGAGAGATGAGTGCGAGGCGTGGCGGTGTAGTGAAGGACGCATGGCGGAAATAGGTGATACAAGCTCATCCGGCTCAAACTCTGCGGATTCGGCGATAGACGGTTCGGCCGTTGATAGAGAGGCCTCCTCGCACTCCTCGGGGATCGCAGCTTGAGGCTCGGTCTGCATAGCGGGCGAGAGGGAGAAACTATCGTTTGTGAAAGAATTTGTGGGGCTGACAGCCGAGATGACGGCGCTGGCGGGGCTGCTCTTGGTAGTAAAGGAAATGGGTGTGCTGGAACTGCGCATGTTGGACAGGCTAGGAGGCATGAGACCACGAGACTTGCGACGCGAGTGTCTGACGACGTTCTTGCCTTGGTCGAGCGTGCCCGAGCGTCTTCGACCGAGAGAAGGCACAACATCATGGTCTGAGTTGTAGTCATTTGATTTGGAAGGGCCGAACATGGGAGAGCAAATGGAGTCTGGAGGGCTGGTTGGGCGTGACGAGTCGTATGCCTCGCTAAAGACACGATCGTACATGGACCCACGTCGCGAGTCGGAGACAGGCGATCCCGCAAATGAGCCCGGGCCCAGAGTGGAGGCTTGAGACCATCGATGCGAGTTTGGTACTGTGACAGCAGTCTGGTTTAGAATGGCAGCTGTGGAGGAGCGCTCGAGGGTCGGCGGCGGGTCGAAGTGAGTGGGAGTCAGAGTAAATCGCTTCTTCTTGGACCTGCCCCGGGCCGGTCCCTTTGATAGATTTCTGGGCGTTTTGGGGCCGTGGAAGTGGTGGTGAATGTGCAGTTCTTGACTGAGCGATTCCTGTTCCATTTCGAGTTCCTTTTGTAGCGTTGGACTGGTGATTTCTCCGGATTGCGAGGGCGACATGGGCTGGTGGTCTCTGAGCTGGTCTCGAAGACGCTCCACCTCTTCATTTGAGTTGCCGAGCATTTCGCGTAGTTCCATGATACCGTGTTGTAGATTTGCGTTGTCAAGTAGAATATCCTTTACGAAGTGAGAGACGACACCATTGCCGCCCTTGTCGTGTCCTGCCTTTGCCTTGAGCCGGGTTGCAGCAGAGTTGAGTTCGCTTTCGACAGCCATACGACGTTCCATGCGGGCGACGACCTCATGGTGTCGCTGGCGCTCGGCTCGGGATTCCTTTTCGATACGGTCAATTTGGTCCTGGAGGTCTCCAATGGTGCGTTCGGCCGCCTTCCATCGCTGGATGGCAGTCCGCTCGTCGACGAGTTTGGCATCGAGGCTGCGCTGAAGCTGAGATTGTTCCTTTTCGAGATCGATCAGCTGCTTCTCGAGCAACTGGGTTCGTGCAGCCAGGGAGCCGAGGCGCCCGATTTCGTCTTCGGTCGATCGCAGCGTGTCCTCGAGGGCCTGGATGTGGGCGTCGGACTCGGCAACGGTGTTGTTCAACTGCTCGAGCTGGTCGAGGAGGTCGCGGTTGATCTTTATGGACTGGGCATTCTGCGTCTCGAGCTGCCTCTTGTCCCGCTCGAGATTCTCAATCGTGGCAATCATTTCTCTGCGCTCGCGCTCCGAGTCTGCTACATAGGCCTCGTGGCGGACTAGGAGAGCCTGCAGGGCAAAAGTTAGCGGCAGGCGCGGGCAGTGGCCAGTGATGGCAAGGTGATGGGCGCACATACTTGGCCGAGTTGAGCAGCCTTGGAGACGTCTCTTTCTAAACCTTCAAGCAGGCGACCGTTGTAAGCCAGGAAAGCACAATCATGATTTCCGCAGCAGCAGCGAGGCGGGCCTGGAATGCCACTTAAGCCAAGGCCGACGGCGTCCATGGATGCGACCCCTCCTCTCTCTTTGGCGTAAACACGGGCGCTGGTTATCAATACTGTTTGGTTAATAATAGTAAAGCCGGTTGGATGGATGTCGTCGGCGGCGCCACTGCAGTCCCGGGAGATTTGGGTTACCGGGAAGAGTGGAGAGCAATAAAGGGGGAGCGAGGAAAAAAAGAACAAAAAGATATGGATAGGGAATGGATGAGCCGTCTGGCACGGCGCGTGGTGTTATTGTGTTCCTGACTGACTATCGGCAGCGGGCCACCACCTCCCCACTAGCCCAGGTGTCCCTGCCAGCACAGCAATTCCCCGCCCAACGCCAGCCACCGCCTTTTGCGCCCGCCCGTCTGCCTTGGACTCGCCGCAATGCTGCCAGAGACGACGACATGTGTAGGCAGCGCACACGCCCACGCACACGCACCCACCATGGCCACTCTTACGCCCCTCGCGATCCGTCTGGTGTTGTGAAACCGCATCATCATCGTCATCATGCTCGCAATAGGCAGCCCGACACCGCCAATGCCGCTAACGCGACCTGCCCCTGCACAAACTCTGAGATTGCCGGCGCCAATGCTACTCCCAATAACCTCGCAAAATTAGACCCAAAACAAACATGCTGCCTCTTGGCGGCTGCCCCTTCAACACACACAGCGACCGAGACATGCGACAGAGGGCGAGCAATGCAACGTCTCGAGGGCAGATAAAGGCAGGTAGGTAGGCAGGCCAGCCATGTGAGTTGGAACGAGAACAAAGTTGCATCTCATCCCATCTCTGACCGTCTATTTCGTCTCAACACCACGCGACCAATGAGATGGCGTTTCTGCGGGCCTCACCGAAACTTGCCAAAAGCAGACTACCCACCAATCCAGCCTTCAATGCGCTCCAACAGGTGCGCGAAAAAGCAGGGTCTACCACTGTCAGGGCGCGGCCCTATCAGCACCGAGCCAGACATGCTCACACAAAGCCCACCCCGCCATCACCGAAGCCAGACCAACTTGCCCAGAACCCTTCGCTTCCATCCATCAACCTGCTCCACCACCTCGGTGAGGCTCGACCTGTAGTACGCTACACGGTATATGCTGGCCTGGGACTCATGGCGACTGTCGAGTCTGCCTTTTGGTTCCACGTTCTGCGGGCCAAGTTCTTCCCCCGCACCACCCAGGCAGAGCGGCAGCAAGATGATGAATTGCTGGATAACTTCAAGAACGCCATTACGGGCTTTCGACAAGCGTGGATGGGCAATTACCAAAGATATTATGGAGCCCACGTATGGGGTCTGGGCTATGGAGGGTTGGACGGCCTATACTAAGACCCTGACGGCTTGTCTGCCTGATGCGTCTATGACATTTGACATGTGTGATTCACAGTAAAGTGCGGTACGGTTGACTTTTCGGCGCGTGTAATGTGTAGGTACGCGTTGACATGGCACGTGTCAAACTGGCATGTGAAAACCCTAGCACATACGCTTTGTATTATACCAAACACCCCTTCTCCATTGGGATTCCACTATAGCCAGGGATCCCATTTACACAACCCGAAACAGACCGTTCAAACAAAAAGATCGGTCCAAACACACCGTACAAACCAACATTCCCTTTACGCACATGCACACGACCAACCTCCCAATCCAGCCCACATCATTCCCGCTCAAACACCTCAGACCTACCTACCCGCCCCACGCACCATGCAGCCCCTCCCGCCCCCCCAACCCTCGAACCCTCGCACCTGGTGTCCTTTCACCGCCCCGTCCCAAACAGGAATAGCCTGCCGGCAGATTCCCTCTTGACGTGTTAACCCAGCCCGCCAAAGACGCGACAGCCAAAGAAAGACTCACCGAACCTACGTTGTCCCTCCCCGACCCACTCTTCGCCCGCCGCTGCCGTATGGTTTAAACGTACGTGGAGCACGCCTACGCCCGCAGGCTTGTGTTTCAGAACAGCATGGCATATGCGTGTGACGACACTTTTGGGCGCATGACGAGGGCGAGTGAGGCGTGCTGAGCTGGGAGAGGCTGTCATGAAACGTAAGCAGGTCGACGTGGTGCGAGGCGCGAGGCGCGAGTGCGAGTGTGGGGTCTGGGGGGATTGTTCGAGAACGTTTGGGTGGGTACGAGGGAAGGGCTAAGGTTGGTGACGGTGGAGAGGCGAGGTGAAGCTTACGGGTGGGGGGGTGTAAGGGAAGGTATGGTGACTATTTGTCCTGCAGTGTTGGACAGTATGCAAACTAAGCTCGGCCATATAGTGTTCGGCCACATATAGTGGTCGGCCACCTTGGCCACCCTATGACACAGTTTAGATTCGCGATTTTCTCAACAACAACAATTACATTTGCCACTCAGTACACATAGAGCTAAGAGTAAGAGCTGCCACTACTATTGCTGCCTTTTCTACTTCTTTTTCTGCTAAAATACCTATCTATTGTGCCTATAGAGCTGCTACTCAGTTAATAGCAGCCTTAATACTTTTTGTTATGGGCGAAGAGGCCTTCGAACGAGTTTGCATTAGCCTATGGTACAGAAGAAGAAAGATAAGAAGAGTTAAGCTGTCGTACGACACTTCTCTCTTTATACCTCGCTTCCTATTCTTCGTACGAGTAAGTTCTAGCTAAGCGGTGTGATATA
>NW_006911524.1:0-30039 GCF_000523455.1 Bipolaris oryzae ATCC 44560 | reverse complement strand
ATAGCGACGAGTCTATTAAATAATATCTTATTCTACTTAATAATAAAAATAGTGGTAGTGTTGCGTAATACTATTACGAAGGTGAGGTACTAGGATTTTGTGGGGCGCACACTGGGGTGGGGCGCACACTGGTGATACACGTTATACGAAAAAAAAGAACGTCCCCTCGACATAGGGCTGTGCACGGTCACGTTCCCCTCTGTTCGCGTCAGGCCTGCACGTAACCTACAATCCCCCGAACCACAAGATGCTTCAAAGGAACGCCCATAGAGGCGTCACGCGATATACTGCACGTTTCTGTATCTTTGAATCGGACGACTATTCATGCAGTACAACACCTCACACGCACGGCCAACAACAGCATCAGAAACAAGTGAATCATAGTAGACGGGACAAGTCTTATCCATTTTCTCTAAATCCTCCATCTCTTGCCGCTCCTGTCGCACTACCACCACAAAGTGGTTGTTGCGACAAACCTAGCTCCCATCCCATGCTTCAAAAAGGTATATGTACAAATCAAAAAGGGTTTTTTCCCTTCCAACACCAACGCTGGACAAAGACACGTCAATGCGTGTTAAGCAGATATACAAAAAAAGAAGCTCAAACTAACGAAACCCCGGAACAGGCAAACTCCGGTCTGAGGGTCAAAGGTTTCTACAGGTATGAACAAAGGAAAAATGCCGCAGTGACGGTATCAAGTTGTACAGCTCAGCTGCACAGTACGTGTTGGGTGAGTATGGGCGAGAATGGAAACTCGCAATCCGACGTGTTGCTTGGCCTTTAGCGCGACTGTCGCTTGGATTAGGATGCGCATCCTGGCTGCCACAGTTCGTTTTGTGTGGTGTAGCTCGGTGAATTGCGATTCCGCCGTGTCGTTGTTGTTTCAAAAATACGGCCGGGTTGACCATGAAAAGAACCGTTGGGGTGTCGGTTCGCCTTCTTCTTTGTCTAGTACTCGGTCCAATGGCACTTGTCGCCAACCTTTTCAAACTCCAGACTCCGGTTCATACGTCGCCTGGCGCGCTCTTCGCGGCCAAGGCAGGAGAAAAGTCGCGCGAGACCGCTGCGCTTTCGCGGCTCGAGGCCCGCGTAGGGGTTCTCTTTGCTCATCGAGCTGGTGGTAGAGATTGGACTTAGAGGAATGGTAGCATCGGCGAAGATGTCGACCCTCTTTGGTGTTTGCTTCTCCGATGTGCTCGAGTATGGCGACGATGTTTGCGACACTGACGCAGGAAATGATGTGTCGAGTGGAGACAAGAGTTCCATCTGACGGTTGGCTCGTGGAGAGCTGGGAAGACCGCTGGAAGGGTAGGAAGACATGGCGATGGAAGTAGTAGTAGCAGTAGTAATAAAGAAAGTTTAGTGGTTTATTGTTGCAAGTGTATGTGCGTGTGTGTGTGTGTGTGTGTGTGTGTGTGTGTCTGTGTATGTTGCCTGGAAGGAAAGATCGTGTGGATATATACAATTGAATCCGGGGCTTAATCGGCCGTTGGAAGAATGAAAATCAAGCCGTTGTTGGAGAACGTTGTTTGAACAATAAAGCAACCAAGGGGGGGCATATGTGTTTATGCCGATCAAGCACCTACCGCGTCCGCCGCGCAATTCCATCTCACCCAGGGGGTTGTTGCATGGTTTCTCTACGCCACGGTTCAACGCCAGGGGGGCGCGGAGGCTGGAATATCCGCGATTAGAGTTTACGTCTTTGGCCGCCGCACATCTGCTTCAAGGCAATACAAATATCCGTAGTTTCACACGTCTCTTGCTGTATGATATTTGTCTTGATATCGCGGCTCTTGTCCAGCCGCGGCCTTGTGGTTGCAGAAGATGGCAACAGACGCGCTGCAAAGCGGCGTATAGGAAGGGCGAAGCTGTCGCAGCATCTTCTGAAACTACGCCGTCTCCTTGTGGCAAGGCTAGGCCTTACTTGCTGGCTACTAAGCACCAAACCGCCCCTGTACCCGTGAGAGAGTCAGTCGTAATGTTCCTGGCAAACGAGGCACCAGGGTCATCCCATTGGTCTTTTGCGTTTGTTTTTCGGTCCTGCACTCCTTGAAACGCCATCAACGTCGCATGAGTATTGGTGAGAAACAAAAGGGCGGCCCGCTCGTCACGGGATAATTAGGGCCTTGCCTTGTTGTATTTGCTGCCTTTGCCAAAAAGACCATATCTCCGCCCTTCATGCAAAGAGCTGCAGGATTCGTGTCTGTGCATGCTACACCACATTTAGGATTTTACGCCTGACATCCAACTACTTGTGCATCTGTACATTCGCCACTTTTGCGAGCATGGTGTGGTATATCTCTTGTGTGAAATCGCCATCAAAACGCAACGCGACTTGGTCAGACACTATCAATAGGCCCGTTTGTATCCCACCAAGTGCTGACGGCCTCAGGCCGTGCTTCATAGTTGGTGCAAAGTATCAGTGTCGTCTGCTCGCCTCAGCGCCTCCCTAAAATTCGGCAGTCTCCCGTCGAGCTTATCTTGAAAGGTGTGCCGCTGTGTTGGCTGAGCGGGAGGTGTGCGATCTGGGCGGTCTTGGAGTGGGTCGCCGCATGAATGTCCAAATGAAGAAGCTTGCTTCGACAATGCCACCTATAAGTGAGATCCCATCGCGTATCTTGAAACAAATTAGTAGACTCTATGTTCAGGTTTAATAGCAGCCTTGTATGTGTGGCACTGCGAAAGCAATCGTGTCAAGTAAATTCGCAATTGAGCGCACTCAGTAATGATGTGTGTTGGTTGGTGGTTTAGCTCGTAGCAAATGCTGACTGGCGTGTCAACCAAAACCATTGGTGCGCCCTTGCAGTTTGTACACGGAGACAAAAGTGCATGGTATTTTCCTCTCGTCTCAAAATATCGTATAGAGAAAGAACAAATAAGATGTATTCAAAATTGTGGAGAGATGTCGGTGATGTCACGCTCAGTTTCGCTGGGCCCACGCCAACGCTGCTCCGCCCCGCCCAAAGATACAAGCTAGAACGGGCTTAGAAATCATCGGTTTCATGCCCTGAAAGAACTCTTGGTAAAGTCGCATAAATTAACATATCTGATCGGTTTATTATTCGGCGAATCTGTTATATTTACAGCAAGTGACAAGCCTAACTGTGGAGAATGCGTGCCATGTATACGCCCGTATATGGGGATGATTGCGGGGAGCCAAGCCAACCTGCCTGAGGCTACGTACCACCACAACCATCGTCTCGATGATAAAAATAAGACTGAACCTCGAAACAAACAAAGGCATTGTGCATTGCCACAGCCAAGTAGCGTAGTAAACAATGCGCACACTTTCGCATATCGCAACCCCAATATTCTGGTCAGATTTTCTAAATTTATACATAGAGTGTACAGGTTAGTTACGCATATCCGCAATTGCGTAAACAGCATGATGCTCTACTAATCAAAGAATCTCAGCGTCAGCCTTAGGATGGTATTTTCAGTTTTTGGTGTTTTATTCAGACAATGTTTCTTTGGTTTTCAAGAGCTTCATCTGCATATTTGATAATGTTACTCGAAGCGCGACATTGAACGATTTTGGATTTTTTTTATATTTGATCATGTCCAAGAAACCAAAACAAAGATGGCAGATGATTTCGCATTCGTACCAACACAAGGTAGTAAGAATCGACTATTCGGACGATTGAAGCGTTACGATGTTAATTCCACTCCATTACCACTGTCGTCATCATGACCACCAAGCCACTAGCCACTTCCTTCTGTCATGACGCTACTCCCCGCGAAAATGCAATTTTTAGTACCCGAATTACCCGCTTTATTACTCGCTTATGTACATTCGCGTGTAACTCAAACGAAAAAAAGGAAACAGGGAAAAAACTTGGCAACATCCAAGGGCCTAGATTCTTGAGCAAAAGCAAAAATAAAGTTGGCACTGTGTTCGATACCCAGGGCGGCGAGAGGGCGGAAATTGCTTGATTGGGGAAGAATGACGATGGATGATGATGGGTATGGGTCTTGGTATGGAAAGAACTTTGGATTCGAGTCGTCATAGTAGTAGAATCGGCCGATTTCATCGGATACGCCACCTTTTCACATGATCAGTCAAATCAAGAGTTGCTATCTTTGGTACAATTCTTTACTTTGTGGAAGTCATGAACAAGAAAACTTTATTAGAATGCTTGCCAGTTCCTAATGTTACGCTATTGGCTACGGAAAACTACATGCTTACAGACTGTGCTTCTACTATCCAATCTACTGAAGCTTATCGAGATTGACGTAAGACCATAATGTTGCGCGATCGGCATACTATCTTATTGCCAGTGCATGATATGTTAAAACTCATACTTCCTTAATAGAGATGCTGCTATGTAGTTGAGTCTACCGTACTTGCTTCTCTGGGTAGAAAACTCTAGTTCTATTGAACTTCCTAGCCAAAGTCAAGATGCCATACCATCTTCCCGCAGGTAGCCCGTGGCTATCCTATATTCGTTCCCGGGGCTTACACTGCAAGCCACAGTGATGGAGTATACTTCCCGCAGTTCCGTGCCTGAGTCAGCGGCACTTACTCCGGATATTAGAGCTGATGTTTTGATGGCTCAAGTTAGAGAACAGGATTCTTTCCTAGATTATGGCGGTTCAACCACGAGAGGCTGAACAAAGTTGATGAATCCTGTTGATGTATAAAAAAAAGCGTCGCAACCAAGAAAAGAGCTTTTGCGTGCTATGACGAAGAGTTTTATCTAGTCATAACCACATACTAGCCAAAAGACCATCATGCCGTATTGCATTACGACCTTCGATCTCTTACTGTACTACTAAAAGCTGAGTGTACCTTTCCGAACAAATCCGCCCACGAGAACGTCGCTTGTGACCTTGATTTCCACGCGCGAAAACAACCATATGATGTAGCCCCAAAGAAAACTCCAAAGACCTTGGATTCTGAAACTGCTTTGAAAGCTGTGATGTGAACTATGAACACCGCACCTACTTGCCCCATGTGCTTCTAGAGTACCTTAAGAGAGAGGGGTGGGTTGGTGTAAATGCCGAAAGATGTGACGTGGGAGGAGGAAGAAGAAGAAGAAGAAGAAGTAACGATGTCCCTGTATATAGATCAGATCTCGGTGTATTGTAAGATCAGCAACCCACCTCCACGATCGAACCTTACATCTGAGGCGAGTGGCCTCTTGCGACTGTTCAGCCTTGCCATCACCTACCTTTGGACGGATATTTAAACCACCCCATTCCTCTGCCATATTCTTCACACTCCAGCACTGCTTCGCTCCAGTACCTCTTGAGATCTCCAAGTCACCACCACTATACATTTCGACACAAGGATTGAACAAGTAAGACCAAGCTATTCTCTCCTTCTCGATCTAGCCACTAACCACATCACCAGTGCATTTCCTCACCGGACTCCTCGCAGCCGCAGCTTGCATCAGCAGCGTAGCTGCCGCCCCACAAGCTCACCAAACGTGTACCTATACCTACCGACTCCAGGAACTCGCACGCCTCCCCGGAGGATACGGCAAAGACTGGAAAAATGTGCAGTCCGGTCTCTGCGGCAAGTTCGGTGGTGGATGGGATTCAAACTCTGGCTTTTGTTCCATTTCGAAATCCTTGTCGGACAAGATTTTTCATTTTGACGTCAAGCCTGATCCTGAAAAGCAGGGTCTCAAGCCTATTACAGTGAGAGCCAAGTATCTCGATGTGTTTCCCCCAAGCTGTAAATGAGAAGGCGAGGGGCAGGTGGATTTTATGGGTGAAGATGGGTCAAGTTAGAGGGGGGAGGAGGTGGTGGGGGAAGGATTGTATATAAGGAAAATGGTTTGGTATGGTTGGCTTGTACTCCAGATCTTCTCAGCAAATTGCAAACATCTCTGCTTTCTTTCGAACTTCATTCACCTTGGTTTACTTTGAAAGATGTCATTTTTGAACATCATGGTGAAAAAAAATAATAGCAATGTAGAGGAGCCTTCTTGGACTTTCAGAGATCTTATTCGGCACTCGCCTAATAATAGAGCGCAGTCATCCCTGCATACATCAGCTGATGATAAAGTTCAGAGTAGTAAGACAGTAATCAACAAGCCGGACCACTCCGATTCAGCGAGGGAAAAAAGTTAATATGAAAGAGAATGCGTCATTTGATTCCCTTACATCCCACAAGTTCTTCGTTCATAGCGACTCCCTGAACAATCGTGTTGGGCACGCAATTGACACAAATTATATGCTCTACAAGTATATTTAATTGTCTTGCTTACCCTAAACCCGCAATCAACTGTGCAAATCGTGGGTGTTCTAAACATCTTCATCGTGTCTTGCGTCAGCCATTTGAGCAAACGTTTCATATTTCTTTTACTAAGCCATTGTAGACAAACCAGTTCCTCGCCACCATTTAGAAATCTTGAATGCATGCATGAGAATATGGTGCCGGACCCCGGATAAGCTTGGATAATGTTGTGAACTCAGGCCTTGCACAGTCTACACATTTCTGAACGGTATCCCAATCAAGAAGACATGTGAGCCTACCCTTACTACCCAAAATTACTGGGCGGCAGGAATTTTCAGTCCAAAGCAAACTTGAAGCTACAAGAACAGGACGCTAAGTAAAAAAAATTGACCTTGTTCAGTCAAAGCACGCAAGCAACAAATTCCTTGTAAACATTGAGAACTTGGTCACACAAAAAGCAAAGCGCCTAGTGTAATGCAGAGAATCTCGACCTCTATTCTATTAGCTGAGGCGTTCACTTGATTTTAAAATCAATCCAGTCGGCGTCTATTTTGGATGAAAAAAAAGGCAACTTCATACTCGCCTAGAATGCCCGTTCTTTGTCCACTGGGACTGAGATAAGGGCATAAGCAACTAGGACCTCAGGATCTGACAACCAGATCAATCAACACTGACAACAGCACTTTTCTGAGGTAACACATGTATACAGCAAAAGACCTGCCCCCTCTCCGGCGCCGTTTACGAGCTATCGGCGTCAGCACAAGTACGCCGAAAAGGAAAAGCCTGGTTAGCATGTACTATAATAACCTATCACCCGCTTACTAATGACAGAAGGAAATCTTTATCTTTGGCTATGAACCTTTGTATGAGCTGAAGCGTACGTGGTGAAAGATAAAAAAATAGCCAAAGTGGAAAAGCAACGAGGTACAAACTGAAGATTTTGAATACCTCGGCACTCGTGTATTTATTATTGTAACCAAGCCACGCTATGCTGTGCGCAAAAAAGATTAGTTTACAATGATGCAGTTTCCCGGTCTCTTTTTCGCCAACCGAGTGGTTCTCGATTCTTTTTTCCTTTCCTCCTGATGGAGATTGTATCCCTGTGAGCGACTCCCCACAAGCGACTCCCCACAGAACCAGCACCCTGGCGGCGGATCACGTCACAAAATCGATCTGAAACACCTGGTGGGGAGCTGGCCCAAGTGTGGTGGTGGGTCAATACGACCTGACGAAGGTTACTTGCTCAAGAACATGGTCTGAGCTCTGGCTCGTCGATGACGATGGATCTTTGGTTCTTCGACACCAAGTCTCTTGGTCGTAAACAAAAAAGTTTTGAAACTGAGCATGTCCAAATGTCCTCATCCTGGTTGTGCGTTGGCTATACCTGCTTGGTAAGCGCCAGCAAAATCAAGCTGACCCAGTTGTCCGTTGATTTGGTCAATCTCCCTGTTCAAATCGTCCAAGTTCTGCACCAGACTTGACACTTCGTCAAATCTACGATGTTTGGTGGCGTCAGAGACCATCTCTGATACCATGAACTTCTGTTCTTCAAGCACAATCAATCGTTCTCTGAGCTCTTTCTCCTCTGACTCCATGGCTGATACTTCGCTGCTACTAACGACACTACCGGTAGAGCGGTCGTTGTACTTGATCGAGGCCAAGGCGCTGCCTCCGTTTGGACGTCCTTGAGGAGCGGCGTGTTTGAGAATCTTGGGAAGTGACCTTAAGGGTAGCATGTGCAGGCTCAGGAAGCTGTAGGCTTGTTGATATACGGCCCTTTGTAGTTTTTGCTGCGTGGGGGAGTCGGTCGGCAGGTCGCGTATCCGTTTAGCGGCAACATCAAACTGAGCAAATCCGTCCATAAGCCTTTTGCGGACCTTTGTAGCATCGGTCAGTTGCTGGGGTGTAGGTGACTTGTCTGGATCCTGTAGCGCTTGCAGAAGCTTATGGAAACGAGGGAGAAGCAGCCGAATTCCCCTTTCGAACTGGGCAAGGTTTTCGTATGCGCGCTGGTCCTTGGGCTTGTTGGCGAGTTCTCGCTCAAAGTCGCTTCTAGCAAACAAAGTGTGTTGGCAGTCCTTGCACATGCGCACGTCAATGCTCACCTGCCCTCCCTCTTTTTCTATATTTTGAACACCAGACGAGGCAACATTCAAGCCAACCTGTGTTGAACACGCAGTCTTGGGATCGCTACAGACGACGCGACCGCACATGCGACAGTGCGATCGTCTAAATGTATATGTCGAAAACTCCTGCTGGCAAAAGGGGCAGTTTGAGACTTTTGCGTCTTCTTCCCAGGTAATGATGGACTGCTCGAGAGCCTTGCGCTGATTCTTGGCGCTGGGCAGCGCGAACCAGCTGCCTGAGGCGGGAGTGTCGTCTAACGGCGGCGGGTTTGCGAGGAGCTGTGTAAGTTTGGTTAGGCGCTTCTCTAGACGGCTGACCTCCATGCGCTCCCTGTCTACGTGTTTTTGTCTGATCTTTGCGAACTCGTCGAAATGATTGCGCTCCAGGCCGCGGTGGTCATTGTATCCAGCTCTTGACTTGTAGCATGTCTCGCAGACACGGCACCAGATGCCTCGCACGGGGTCATGTTTGGCCTGGCGCGACAATTTCATCTGATACATAGTGTGCTCTTCGCAGAACAATCTACCACATTGCCTGCAGTTGACGGCGGGCTGACCTCCGCCGAGGGTCATTGGCGAGGCTGTAATGGGGCGGGCGCAGAGGGGATCTGCGCAGACATCGCGGTATGCGGGTCTCTGCCAGTGCGCGCGGGTAACGTCCTCATCTGGGTCTCGGCGGACGGGGGCGGGCTCGTAGGCAGCGGCATGGGCGGTGGAGCTGGAGGCCGAGTGGGAGGCGTGGTGGGGGGTCTGGGGGGCGTCGTTGGACTCGAAGACATCGAGGCCTTTGAGTTTCTGGTTGAGGACAGCGAGGGGCTGGAACTTCTTGGCCTTGTGCATTTGCGCCTCGAACCAATTCTTGACCTCGTCCTGCTCCTCGACAACTAGGTTCTGGTGTGTGTCGTCGAGGTGTCTAGTAATTCATCGTCAGGGCTGATCGGATAGAGAGGCGGCATACGTCGAGTACCTGTTAAGCTGCAGCAGCGTGACCTGGACGGTTAGCTGGGCGTTTGGTGGGTCGGCGCTGGGGGATGTACCATTTCGTCGCTGCAGATGGGGCAGATGAGCCTGGTCGAGGCACTGGCTTGGGGCGAGGGCGTGCTGGCGGCGGCGAGCACTCTGCTGCCAATGTCATCTCTGGGCTCAGCCGTGGTGGCAGGGCTGTTGGACGTCTGGGAGCTCAGCGATACGGAGCTCTCAGAAGGCGAGAGGAGTAGGTTGGGAGTGGCCGTGATAGTCGTGGCGGCGGCGGGCGACAGGTTTCTCCCGCTCCCCAGCACGCGGCCGCCGCCCAAGGACCTGCGCGAGGCCATGATGGCGAGTGTTGAGGAGAGGCGCCGTCGGGGGGCATGTGGCGTTGAAGGCGGAGTGGGAGTGGAGTGGAGTGGAGTGATGAAGTGGAGTGTATGGCCACTGCGCGCTAGTAGGAGTAATGCATGCCTGCTCCGCCGTCATCCATCCCATCTCCGCGTTGCGCCCCGTCGTCTCCGCAACACCGCAACCGCACCGCATCATGAAAGGCCCTTACCCCGAGATCCAGGGCGGTGGCTCGCTGATCCTGGCCTGGCAGATCCGCAACAAACGCGTATTGGTCGTCGGCGGCGGCGAGGTGAGTGCTGTCATGTATTGACGACCTGCCAATCTATGTATTGACGATTGACACAAAGTCAAGGTTGCTGCTGGGCGCATCGTCAACGTTCTAAACGCCGACGCCAAAATCACCGTCGTCTCCCCCCGCGAAGGCCTCAACGACGAGGTCGCCTATCGCATCGACCAGGGCCAAGTCGATTATGTCGACCGCAAGTTCGAGCCCTCGGATCTCGACGGTGTTGACATGGTCTTGACTGCCGTGGATGACCCAGAAGCCTCGTCGCAGATCTACAAGCTGTGCAAGGAGAGGCGCATAGCTGCAAACATTGCAGACGTCCCTCCTGAATGTGACTTTTACTTTGGCAGCGTCCACCGCGACGGGCCTCTGCAAATCATGGTCAGCACCAATGGCAACGGGCCCAAGCTCGCAAACATTGTTAGGAGACAGATCGCCGCCGGCCTCCCTCACAACATTGGCAATGCCGTCCAGAGAGTCGGCATGCTGCGAAAGAAGCTCAGAAAGGTTGCGCCTGCTATAGAAGAAGGCCCTAAGCGCATGCAGTGGTACGTGACTTGACCTGCCTGACCCCCAGTCCGTCTTTTTGCTTACCCAGTCCCGTTACAGGATGTCCAAAGTCTGCGAGCAATACTCACTTGACGACCTCTGCGCTATGACCGAAGAGGATATGGAGATGCTGTTGGGCTTCTACAAACCAGGCACTGTTCCCTCGCTCGAAGCAGTCCGCCTACAAGAGCCAGACGGAGCCTACGATGGACCTTTTCTGATATGATGGTATTCGGCACGGCGTTTGGTAGACAGTGGTAGGTGCACATACGGGTTGCGGCAACGCTATTCTCATATTCTTGTATATCAATTGTAGAGTGTCTGGTACTAAGGATTATTTTCCCCCAAATTACTCCATCACCAAAGTCACCACCAATCAGGCCGGATTGGTCCGTGCACCGCACACCCAACTTTGCTCTTCGCATGTCTCACATGCTCGACTCCATTACTGCACTCACTGGCACATTTACCTATCCCCAGTACCAATGCTCCTCGAGCAACGGCCCCCGTATGATACGGTCGACTTCAAAGCGCTTGCCAAAACCGACAATGACTTTAAGCAGATATGGCAGCGCGCCTCAGGCAAGCTCGACTTTCAAGATCCACACACTGTTCAAGCCTTATCCAAAGCAATTCTGAAATCAGACTTTGGCCTTGAGCTTGACGTTCCGAATGACCGCCTCTGCCCACCAATACCGAATCGCTGGAACTATGTCGCCTGGATACAAGGCCTGGTCGACTCTACAACTTCAGACTACTCAAACAAATATGACCCCAACCGCCACGTACAGGGACTAGATATAGGAACTGGCGCATCTGCCATATACACCATGCTATGTCTGCGATCGCGCCCAAATTGGTCCATGTGCGCTACCGACATTGATAAAAAGAGTTTTGACTCAGCCGCCCGCAATCTTGCTCTCAACAACTTAATGACACGCACAAAGCTCCTTCAAACCACTGCTCTCACCCCTCTAATCCCACTGGTTGCCCTTGGAGTCACCCATCTTGACTTTACAATATGCAACCCACCCTTTTTCGCAAGCCCTTCTGAAATGCGATCCAGTCTCGCAGGTGAGGGCAAGAGCAGCAAACCCAACGCCATCTGTACCGGGTCTGAAAACGAAATGGTATCCCCCGGTGGCGATGTTCGTTTTGTGACTGCTATTGTCAACGAGAGTTTGGTGCTTCGAGAAAAGGTCCAATGGTATAGCAGTTTATTTGGTAAAATGGACAGTGCAAAAGCTATCATCCGCCTGTTAAAACAGCATGGAATTACTAACTGGGCCGTGGGCGTGATTGAGGCGGGAGCAAGCAGTACGAAGCGATGGATTGTAGCATGGAGTTTTGGGGATTTGCGACCGAGAAATGTATGTCTCTCCCCAACCTTTACTATACAACTATTACATCTTTCTTCTACCATTCATTCTATTGCAAAACCTACCAAAAAAGCTGATGCTAAACCTTCCACAGAGTCATGCCCGCATAGAAAAGATGGCAAACGAATATCTTCCTTTCCCAACAAGCTATCCCATCACCTTACCTCCCTCTATCGATCCCCAGCAAGCCAAAGACGCCATCACCGCTCAAATGGCTTCACTTGATCTTGTTAGCTGGAACTGGGACTCCTCCACGTGTATTGGCATCGGTGAGGCGGCGCAAAACGTGTGGAGTCGATCTTACAGACGCATGTACGAAAAAAGAGTGAGGGAAGGGAGTGGTGTTGATGAGATGCAAGGGACCGAAGAAGAGGGCGGAAGGAAGCAAGTTAAGCTGGCGTTTAGAATCAGGATTGTCGACTTGGCAAGGGAGGTGGTAGTGGAGTGGGTCAAGGGAAGGGACCAGGTCTTGTGGGAGAGCTTGTGTGGGCTTGTGCATAGGCATTTTAAGAAGACGTGAGGCACCGATACGGTGTAATTTGTCCCTTTATTTCACAATGCTTAGCACATATGGTGTCCATTCGTTCATTAATATCCTCAGCTAATTTCCGATGATCAACCTCTACTGACCTTCTACATCAACCAGGTCAAGTTCGAATGGAACCCTTCTCCCTAGACCACTTCAACCTACCCATTTCCCTCATCCCTCCTCCCACTCCTCAAACAATCGGCTCACTCCAAAACATATCCTTCCCCATCTCCTCCGCCATACCCTTAGCTACCGGCGCCACATCTCCCTCCCCCTTCCTCCCCCCACAAAGCGTAGTCTCCTGAGCCATATCTTCATTCCTTCCTTTTCCTCCACGTCTCATCACAGGGCCCCCACCCACTTCTCCCCTCGCAGCCCGATTAACCCGATGCAACATCCCACCATGCAAATCACCCTTCAACTCCTCGACGCGATCTACATCCTCTGTTGTAAACCGGAACGTCGTCCATTCGTGCACTTTGGCTTCTAGACCGGGTGGTGCGCGGCCTTGCGGAGTGATGACGGGGACTGCAGGATGGCGGTGGAGTAGGGCTGTGTCGCGATCGGAAGGTGCGGCGGTGTCGCGGTCGAAGCGGGTGGCGCCTAGGTCGTGGAGTTCGGTGGTGGGGGTGAAGGGCTTGGTGGTGTTGGAGGACATCTTTTGGGGGATGATGTTGGGTGAGTTGATGGATAGCCTCTCTTTCTTTGAGGATTCGAAGAGTTTGGTTTGGTTCGAGAGGTGTAGACGAAAGGAGATATATGATTAATGTGTGGGTGTGGAGCTGGGAGTTGGTGGAATAGGCGAGGAAAGAGCGGTTTGGTGAGTGAGTCTGAGTTGTTTGTTTGGACTTTACTGCGTTGTCATTGTTATAATAGGATGCGTTTTGGTAGGATGGGGTAAAGGCATGTTTCCATGGTCAGACCGGTGAGAGTAAAATGGGAACAATAGTCACATTGTTGGGGACAGTTGAAAAGTATCAATGAGAGAAAAGAGCACTGCATGTGATCTCAACACATGCTAACTAACAGATGTCGATACTGCTTCTTTACATAACCACTCGTAAATCAAGCCCATATATAGCACCTAAGCACACCCACCATGATTCTCCCCGTCCTCCCACTCTAGCGCCCTCCGCCACTCCTCAGCCCTCCGCAGCTGCATCCTCATATTCTCCACCACACCCGACTCCTCTCTCACCCACCTCTCATACCCTGCCCACTCCCCCTCACCCACCTTCTTCGCAGTCGCCACGCTCCTCCCCGCAGGACACGCATTGAATCCGCCTCCACCCTCCACCCATACCTGCAGCAGCCCCGAGCAAAAAATTTCCGCAATAGCAGCCTGGCCACTCCGAAACAGCAAAAAGATGACATATCCGTGCATGCTGAACTGCTGCTCGAACACCCCAATGCGATGCAGATAGCTGCATATGTCCTCGACCAGATTCATAATGTAGTTGGACGACTGCCGCAGCCTGTGCTGGCGGAGTCGACAGTGCGAGTGCCGCGAGTATCCGACTTCAGCGGGGGGATAGGGAAAAGGTGTGTTGCGCAGGGAAGCAGGGGTGTCGAGCCAGCGTTGGTGGGCGGCGGTACAGAAACGGTGGAGGGCTTCTGAGCGCTTTGCTGAGCGAGATTTGGTAGTTGTACTGTGAAGGTACTTGCGGTGGCCGTTGTTGGAGGAGTCCTGTGGCACGGGGGGATGCGTCATGTTGTCTATGTGCCATGGATGCTGTGAGACGATGTTCTCGGCCAGGTAGTCCCGCACCATGTTGCTGATGGTGAGGTACTGGTTCGGTGTTGGTGGTGTGCCCTGGGTGTCCGTTAGAAAGTGAGCGTAGATGGAAGGTTGGTAGTGGGCTCGGTCTGAGAGGGCTGTGTATTCGCTTTGGAGCTCTGAGTCGGTTAGAAGTTGAGAGGATAGATTCCCGGCTATGGCGGCTCTAAAGACTGGAGATGCTGAGGCGAGAATCAGTGCACATTCACGCATGTGTTGGATCATGTTCGTCGTGTCGATTACGGTGCTGTTTGTGTATTTGGGAAGCTCTTGCTCCAGCACTTCAGTAATCAGGGGTTGGTGATGGTGTGAGTAGAGAAGGTGGTTTCTTCTTTGCCTCTGGTCAGCGAGAGGTTCGACTCTTGTTTGTGGCATTTGGATAGATTGGTGATTGGGTCCTGGAATAAGAGTATTGGTTCTGGTTGTTTGCATTGAATGTGTATGGCTGGTTTGTCCAGTATTCAGAGACCTGCACAGTATGAAAGAGAGTGTTTACAACCTTTCAAGCATTGGGGAGTTTAATCAGCCATTATGTATACATTTTATCGTTACACAGATTGGAGATATGTGACAGTTCAAACGCTTTTTAACACATTTTATTCAAGAGGTAGCTTGGAGAAACAAAAATATTGAATAGAGGCTTCGGCATCTGCATAGATTTTGACCGTTACCACATGAGTCATGAGTATTCAAAGATAGGAAGGAGACATCTCTCAGTGAATATAGAATACGTAGCACGTCCCAGCGTGCTAGCGTCCTGGTGGTCGCAACAAGCAATCTTCGGTCAAAACTCGGATTTTATTGTCACGCTCGTGATGCGGGAGTCAGTCTCTGCTGACCTAGATATAATTCAGACAGATGTCGATGCACTAAATGTAAAGGAACAGTAACAAAAGAGCAGGACGTAAGAATACCGGTCAAGTGTGGCGTTTGTGGCTGGTGAGGCTACCACTAGTGTGTTTGACTCAAGTGCCCCTCCAGAGCATTGATAGAGCCCCTCCAAGCTGCACACGAGCTGCATCGTAGCCAACACACCACTTAGCAGGTAAGTTACAACACTTGACGCAGATTTCTAAGTACCAACCAGTATCAACATTGGTGAAAATTCTCTGAAAACATTCCGAGCATATCTTTTCGACACTAGCAAAGATCTGACATCGCGCAGACATGTCTGAACCCTCAGCTACAGCACCCCCGCCCAACGAGGAGGAGAAGGGCCCCTCCAAGCGTGCCCTTGAAAAAGCCGCGAAAAAGGCTGCTGCAAAGGCAAAAAAGGCCGAGCATGCCCTGCGACCCAAAGAGCAGGCAAAGCCTAGCGCAAAGAGCGAGCCGACCAGTATCTTCTCCGAAGGCTGGCTGAAGCGCATTTACGAAGAGAAGCCTGTCGCAGAAGTCCGCACTCGTTTCCCACCCGAGCCAAATGGATTCCTTCACATTGGACACGCAAAGGCAATTGCAGTAGACTTTGGTTTCGCAAAGCACCACAATGGCAAGTGCTATCTGCGCTACGATGACACCAACCCCGAGAAGGAAGATGAGATCTATTTCACGGCAATCCTGGACGTTGTCAAGTGGCTAGGATTCGAGCCTTGGAAGATCACCTACAGTAGCGACAATTTCGACAAGCTGTACGAGCTGGCAGAACAGCTAATCAACAAAGATGGCGCATATGTCTGCCACTGTTCTCGTAGGTCTAGCCACAAATATCTGAACGTCCCAGATCTGACCAGCATACAGGAGAGGAAATCAACAACCAGCGTGGCGGACCCGACAACCGCGGCAAACGCTATGCTTGTGCCCACCGCACGCGACCCATTGAAGAGTCCATCACCGAATTCCAAGCAATGCGCGACGGCAAATACAAGGCTGGAGAGGCATTCCTCCGAATGAAGCAAAAGTTGACGGATCCAGACGAGGGCAACCCGCAGATGTGGGATCTTCCAGCCTACCGCGTTGTAAAGGAAAATTACCACCACAGGACAGGCGACAAGTGGAGAATCTACCCTACATACGACTTTACCCACTGTATCTGTGATGCTCTGGAAGGCATTACCCATTCCATGTGTACTGTCGAATTCCGCCAGTCCCGTGTTTCTTACGACTGGCTGCTGGAGCAACTGGACATGAAGATCCCTAAGTCGGAAGAGAAGGGACCCATGCAAAGAGAGTGAGTGTGCTTATTGCTCTCTGAGTTTCGTGTTACTAAGAACAGCAGATTTGGCCGTCTCAGCGTCGGCGGTACGATTTTGTCGAAGCGACGCATCCTTCAGCTCGTCGAGGGAACAGAATTCGAAAAGAAGAATGCCGATGGCACAGTTGAGACAAAGAAGATCCCACCAGCGGTGCGAGGGTGGGATGATCCTCGCCTCTTTACCATGGTCGCTCTCCGTCGCCGCGGTATTCCAGCCAAGGCTATGCTCAACTTTGTCGACGAGCTCGGTGTCACAGATGCACTCTCTGAAATTGAGCCTCCGCGTTTCGAAGCCTCCATTAGGAAGCATCTGGAGCGGACTGTGCCGCGCCAGATGCTGGTACTTGATCCCATCAAAGTCACCATCGAAGACTTTGCTGCCGAGGACGAGCAGGAGCTTACTGTGCCATACGACCCAAAGGGCACGATTCCAGGAGAGCGAAAAGTCAAGGTTGGCAATGCAGTCTACATAGATCGCACTGACTTCAGAGAGGAAGATAGTGCAGACTACTTCCGTCTGGCACCCAACAAGGCTGTTGGTTTGTACAATGTGCCATTTCCGATTCGCGCTACATCCTTCTCCAAAGACGAAAATGGCAATGTCACCGAGATCAAAGCAGTCAAAGCCCCAGTCGCTGAGAAGCCAAAAGCGTACATTCAGTGGGTGGATGCAGCAACTGCTGTGCCTGTCACTGCACGTCTGTATAACTCGCTCTTCAAGACCGAGTCACCAAATACGTTAGACTGGAAAACGGGAGGCTGGGCGGACGATCTTAACCCGAACTCCGAGATCATCTACAGTAAGGCTGTCATCGAGAAGGGCATCAGGAACCTCATCAGTGAGACATCATTAGATTTGAGCGGTTCTTCCGACGCTCTTGTCCGTTTCCAGGCCCTGCGCACGGCCTACTTCTGTGTTGACATCGATTCGACGGAGAATAATATTGTGCTCAATCAGATTGTGAGTCTTAGAGAAGACAAGGGAAAATAAGATTCTAGGACCTCCTGTTTAAATATAGATTAGAGCTTCGAGCGCAGTGGGCGTGTAATCAGGGGGCGCTGCGAGAGTGAAAGGAATAGCTCCACTGCTTAGTGTGCCTGTCTTTCGATGCTGTTGGTTAGGAACTACCACACTGTTGCCTCCACATCCTCTTCCTTGTATCTCTTGGCAAATCAAGTCATCTCTAGAGATTAGTATACATTTGCAACGCTGCTTCAACTTCAGCGTATATCCACAAGTGTGTGGGGGCCAAATGGGGGTGGCGGTATCATTGGCTTGATACCGCTGCTAGCTCTGCTGCGTCAGCTTGGCCACCCGCTTCAACGCCTGTCTACAGCCGTCCGGCCATTTCCCAGATTGCTGTTTAACGGAATATTTTTCCCAGAAAAGGCTCAGTTCCGCAAAAGTGGTGCCATCATTCGTGACCAGTTGAACTGCATCACCATCAGTCATGTTGTCCAGCTGCGCGCATCACGCTATTTCATGGAAAGGTGCTAAAATGTATTCGGATACACGATGCAGACATTGAAGTTAGTTGACACAAGTCGCAGACTTTCTTTTAACAAGAAAAACTCGGAAAAAGACTGTCATTTAGGATACTCCCTCTTTGACTTGAATCGTCACCTATAGTTCCGCGAGTGGGCGAAATTTGGATTCGGGTCGTTCCGAGGCTACATTATGCATTTAGACTATTCTCCAATCACAAGACAACTTACACGCCGTTCAAGCCCACCCCGCTGCCATAATCAACCGGATGTTTAGATAATCCATTGTTGCCACGAACACGACCCGTCTCTCATCATCACCGATGATTCTGGTCGGAAATATTAGATCCAAATTTTCGCGCATCATCCTGGTCAAGGGAGCGATTAGACATCGACTGAAAGCAGTCGCCTTAGTGACAATATCCACACCGTTTTTACCTTACAATATTCGTTGTACCCTGGGCTATGCCTTTCCTTGTAGCTGGATAGGGTATCGACTTCCATGATGATAGACGCACCAAATCAGTCAAACAGTATCTCGAATCCGGCCAGCCCTTCCTCACCGCCAGACCAGCCGCCGGAAAGAGATAGTTCAGTCGCAACCATGGCCCGGCAATACGAGTTCTTCGTGACGACGACAAAGCCACATCTCCCAAACGGAGCCGAACGGGGCATGATCCGTCGACTAGTTATGCGCAACTTCTTCGATACGAAAACACCTATGCCGCAGATGGATATTCCAGAGCAAAGCTCAGCAACTACTGTCATGGCAAGAAACCAACTAAGTAATCGGTTTCGAATCCAAAGATCAACACACGACAATGCAACAAAAGGCGGAAAACTAATGTTAAGGAATGGAAAAGGCAGAAGCAAGGGAAAGAGACGTTTGTCGCCTATAGGGACGACAGAGGCCTATTCCATGGATCAAATAACAAGAAAAGGATACTATATGGAAAAAGATGCAAAAGAAAGATCGAGAGAGGGAACAGTCGAATCGGTACTGAAGATTCCCAAGTTACGGATAGATCCAAGCGCTCACCGTATCGATCCTTTTGACATCTTGCCGATACCTGGGACACGACATTTTGATATGTTATTTCAGCTATGTACGTGTGACTTAAAATACGGACTCCTTGCAAGTGAATTTCTATGCTGATATTTCCTCAGATAAAAGTGCGCCTAAAACTAATTCCATTGCGATTGACGCAAAGAACACATGGCCAGCCTGGGCCATCCATGACGCTGGCCTCTTACACGCTACGTTAGCAACGTGGGCGATATACGGTGTGCTCGCAAAAGGCCTCACCGAGCTACATTGCTGTCATCTCAAGCACAAAAGTGACGCAATCAACGCTATTAGTTCAAAGCTCACGGAGCCTGATGGAGTCGTCTCAGACAAGGTCATTGGCACTGTCTTGACACTTGCAAATTTTGAGGTTAGACCCTATCTTCAGTCTTGGTCACGGCACGTCTGCTGACTATAGTTAGAATCTTTTCGGAGCATACGATACCGCTCAAATGCATTTAATGGCTCTAAATCAAATGTTGACTGCGAGGGGAGGTTTATTCGCGATAGGGCACAACGATGGTTTGCTGCGCGGCATTTTATGGTGAGCTCCCAGTACATAAGAGAATCGATCTCTTTGCTGAGACGTACATCGCTAGGACAGATTTCCATACCGCTGCTGCTTTCCGGACACCACCTTCATTCCCGCTTGTGTGCCTTGATCCAGATGCACCTCTACTTCCCGACGAACTCATGGAAGAAGCGGCGTACAAATCACCCACATCACCGCTTCAGTTGTCACTTGCTGCGACAGAGTGTTTCAATATCTTTTACCGGTTACACCGAATCGCCCTGGCCATGTCCTCGCATTGGTCGGGAAAGGTCTCCCGACTTACGCTAAGCAACCTCCTCTACCATATGCAACACATTGTTCTCTCTGTCCCTGATCGATCGCGTAACTTTATAGAGTTTGACAGAGAAGTCCAAGCCGGCAGGAATGAGGGCGAAGAGGACCAAAGGAAGAGGGCAGACGCAGCAAGTGTGGTCGAGGGTCTTCTTGCTGCAACTCTCATCTTTGTGTATAGTGCCTTGCGGGGACTACCGAACAATGCAAAAATATTTTCCATTCTCCTGGGTCGGCTGCGCATTGCCATCGATCGGCCCGGAACTTCAGTCGTAGAGGTATGGGGGCGCGAAAAGAACCTGAAGATGCTAGTCTGGGTGCTGGTGGTGGCATGTTCTATTGTAACATCGGATGAAGATCGCGCTTGGTGGATTTCGAAGCTTTCTGACGTGTGTGGTATACTGGGGATTGAACGCCAGGTTGAGCTGGAAGATGCCATGCAACATATAGCCTGGATTGATATATTTTTCAATCGTAAACTAGAGAGGATATGGGATGATATCACGCGGTAGTTAATTACAATAAAAAACATGTTAGTTGGAGCTTCCAAGGAAGACACGCAGGGCACATTCAAGGTTGAGCAAAGACATATCGGAGGAGGATAGACAAATGGTGTATCTAATAACCGTGATGTGTAGAAGATAGTGGCGCTGTTGGCTCTTCTGTAAATCTCCAATCAAAGCATCCTGTTATATCTGTGTCAAGTAATTTTGAATGCACAAAGAGTATTAACAGCAGGGTGCGTTTCGCGCTAGTCCTCATCCGGCGTCTAGTGGTGAAGTTCCCCGACACGTGGGTCGGGAAAACTAGTGCCGACGCCTACGCGATGGCGATTGCGGCGGGCATTAAACTCGGATTTGAAAGACTGACGTTCGTTTGAACACGACACCACCAACGATGGCGCCGCTTGTCGACAACCCCCAGATCAAGCAGGCCAGCCTGCACAACCCGCTGCCATTGCAGCTGCATACCTATATCTGGCCCTTTCTGATAATATGGCCAGCCTTCTCGGCCATATACTTTTCGCCCCAGCGCTATGAACAGTACATTCAGTCGTCGGAATGGACTTTTGTCTGGATTGCCACCATCACCACATTCCAGTCGCTGTTCTGGCTCATGACGCACTGGAATGTTAACCTCAAGAGCGCTTTCACCACCACCTCGGCCAGCGACGTGCGCAGCGCCCAGCTTATTAAAGTGCAGCCCATCAAGAACGCCGGCGCTGCCGAGATTGTCAATTTGGTTCGCGACAACGTTGGCGGGAAACCCAACATCTCCTTCCTCTTCCAAAAGCGACGTTTCCTCTACGACGCCGACAAGGGCTCCTTCGCCCCACTCGCTTACGCCCTCGATACTGAGCCCAAGCCGCAGCTCAAGACGTTCCAGCAGGCACAGGGCCTCACCTCCCCCGCCGAGATCGAGCGCCTGCAGCAGCACTATGGCGACAATGCATTCGATATCCCCGTCCCCACATTTACCGAGCTGTTCAAGGAGCACGCTGTCGCCCCTTTCTTCGTCTTTCAGGTTTTCTGCGTTGGGTTGTGGATGCTCGATGAATACTGGTACTACTCCCTCTTCACACTCTTCATGCTGGTCGTTTTCGAGAGTACTGTTGTGTGGCAGAGACAGAGAACACTGAATGAGTTCCGCGGCATGAGCATCAAGCCTTATGAGATTTTGGCATACAGACAGAAACAATGGCAGGAGATTATGAGCGACAAGCTGCTTCCGGGCGATGTTGTCAGCGTTGGCAGGACCAAGGAAGACTCTGGCGTCGCATGCGACATGCTCCTACTTGAGGGCTCAGCTATCGTTAACGAGGCTATGCTGTCAGGAGAGAGTACTCCAGTGCTCAAGGAATCGGTACAACTCCGACCAGGCGATGCGCGCATTGAGCCCGAGGGTCTGGACAAGAACTCGTTCCTCTGGGGTGGCACCAAGGTTCTTCAAGTCTCACATGGAAGCAATGTTGAGGAAGATGGCGCTGTTGTCCCCAAACTTGCATCTGGCGTCCCCCCACCCCCGGACAAGGGCGCTGTTGCTGTCGTTGTAAAGACTGGATTCGAAACCAACCAAGGAAGCCTTGTCAGGACCATGATCTTCGCTACCGAGCGTGTATCCGCCAACAATGTCGAAGCCCTCTTCTTCATCCTCTTCCTTACCGTCTTCGCTGTCGCCGCTTCGTGGTATGTATGGCAAGAGGGTGTCAGACTAGACCGTCAGCGCAACAAGCTCCTCCTCGACTGTGTTCTTATTGTTACGAGCGTCGTCCCTCCGGAACTTCCCATGGAACTCAGTTTGGCGGTTAATACTTCCCTTGCTGCCCTTAGCAAGTATGCCATCTTTTGTACCGAGCCATTCCGTATTCCCTTTGCTGGCCAGGTTGACGTAGCTTG
This sequence comes from Bipolaris oryzae ATCC 44560, assembly GCF_000523455.1. Lineage (NCBI taxonomy): Eukaryota > Fungi > Ascomycota > Dothideomycetes > Pleosporales > Pleosporaceae > Bipolaris > Bipolaris oryzae. The sequence goes on along the minus strand of NW_006911524.1, from coordinate 7,907 downwards.
CTTTGACAAGACCGGTACTCTGACTGGTGAGGATCTGGTTGTTGATGGTATTGCTGGACTATCCCTAGGACAGACTGGTGCTACAGTCGCGCCAGATGGCGCGCACACAGATCTCGCAAGGGTTACGGATGTTGGTACTGAGACTACATTGGTGCTTGCCTCTGCTCACGCTCTGGTAAAACTTGATGATGGCGAGACCGTGGGCGAACCCATGGAAAAGGCCACTCTTCAATCCCTTGGCTGGAAGCTTGGAGCCAAAGATACCCTTCAAGCGACAACCACTACCGCCAGATCTCACGCCGAGCTTGTTCAAATTCGCCGTCGTTTCCAATTCTCATCCGCCCTAAAGCGCCAGAGTTCCGTAGCTACCGTCCTCGTCAACAATAACAAAACTGGACGTAAGGTTAAGAGCACAATCGCTGCAGTCAAGGGTGCGCCCGAGACCATCCGTAAGATGTTGGTCAACACACCCCCACACTACGAGGAAACCTTCAAACACTTTACCCGTAACGGTGGCCGTGTACTGGCCCTAGCATACAAGTTCCTATCTGATGATGGAGAGTGGGGCCAGAATCGCATCAACGACCTCAAGCGTGAGCAGGTTGAATCTGACCTGCACTTTGCCGGCTTCCTTGTACTTCAATGTCCTCTCAAGCCTGACGCTATAGAGGCTGTCCGCTCCCTGAACGAGTCCAGCCACCGTGTTGTCATGATCACTGGTGACAATCCCCTTACTGCTGTCCACGTCGCTAAGCAGGTTGAGATCGTTGATCGCGAATGCTATATCCTTGACGCACCTGAAAACGACGATTCTGGCGAGAAGCTTGTCTGGCGTAGCGTCGACGACAAGCTCAGTATTCCTGTTGACCCGACTAAGCCGCTGGATGCCGAGATCTTGAAAACCAAAGATATCTGTCTCACTGGATATGCGCTCTCTAAATTCACCGGTCAGCCTGGATGGAACCAAATCCTGCGATACACCTGGGTTTACGCTCGTGTTTCACCGAAGCAAAAGGAGGAGATTCTTCTTGGCCTCAAGGATCGTGGTTACACTACTCTTATGGCTGGTGACGGTACCAATGATGTCGGTGCTTTGAAGCAGGCTCATATTGGTGTTGCTCTTCTCAACGGTACCCGTGAGGATCTCGACAAGATCGGTGAACACTTCCGCAACACGCAGATGAAGAACGTCTACGAGAAGCAGTGCAATCTTATGCAGCGCTTCAACCAGCCTCAACCTCCTGTCCCGATCATGATTGCTCATCTATACCCGCCAGGCCCGACCAACCCGCATTACGAGAAGGCAATGGAGGCTCAAGCCAAGAAGAAGGGTCTACTCCCTGCCGCCAACGGATCCGCTCCAACTGAACAGCCTGGTCAGGTCCAACCTGCTCAAACTGCTACCAACTTTGCCCAGCAAATGCAAGAAAAGATGATGGCCCAGGAAATGGAAGAGCTTGCTGGTGAGCCCCCGACTATTAAGCTCGGTGACGCCTCTGTTGCTGCACCTTTTACTTCCAAGCTTGCCAACGTCGTCGCCATTCCCAACATCATCCGTCAAGGTCGCTGCACGCTTGTTGCTACAATTCAGATGTACAAGATTCTCGCTCTCAACTGTTTGATCTCTGCCTACAGTTTGTCAGTCCTCTACCTCGATGGTATCAAATTTGGCGATGGCCAAGTCACCATCTCAGGAATGATGATGAGCGTTTGTTTCCTCTCCATCTCTCGTGCAAAGACCGTTGAGGCTCTATCAAAGGAACGCCCCCAGTCCAACATCTTCAACACCTACATTATTGGATCCGTGTTGGGCCAGTTTGCCATTCATATCATCACTCTCATCTACGTCAGCCAGTATGTGCAGCGCGTCGAGCCCAAGGATCCCAACCCAGATTTGGAAAAGGAGTTTGAACCATCGTTGCTCAACTCGGCCATCTACCTGCTCCAGCTCATTCAGCAAATCTCTACCTTTGCCATTAACTACCAGGGTCGTCCTTTCCGTGAGTCTATCCGCGAAAACAAGGGCATGTACTGGGGCCTTGTCTCCGTTTCTGGTGTCGCATTCTCCTGCGCTACCGAGTTCATTCCAGAGCTGAATGAGAGGCTTAAGCTGGTTCCCTTTACTACCGACTTCAAGATTATGATCACTACCATTATGGCTTTTGATTTTGTCGCCTGTTACATCATTGAGAAGAGCCTCAAATTCTTCTTCTCGGATAACAAGCCCAAGGATATTGCGGTCAGGCGCCCAGACCAGTTGGAAAGAGAGATTGCAAGGAAGAAGGATGAGGAGCTGCAGGCGCAGAGGAAGAAGAACGAGGAGGCGGTTGCAATGGCTGAGGCCAAGGGGTTGATTAAGCGGTAGACGAGGGAAAGGTTAGAGTCGTGTAGGGGTAATCTAACTAGGTAATATACAAGTATAGATGTCGTTTTCTCCGCTCAAATGTTGCTTTCAATAATTCGTGACTCTATTCGGTTGTGTAAACGGACAGTGTTTGCATTACCACTCAACAAGGCCCGTTGTTCTCTATACGCCAATCACGCTTTACTCGCGCGCGGCTCACAAACCACGAGATAAGGATGAACAGCAGCTACATCAAGTCAGCACAGAATCTCCAAAGACAATACCAAATCACTATCAAACTTACCACTGACAAAAAGCCGTCCAGTCTTGACATCATGTCTCACCGTGGTACTCCCACTCAAAACCTTGGACTCTTTATCCTCAATCACCTTCTCAACCCTATACTCCGCGCTCTCCTTACCCTCCTCACTCCCTATCTTCCGAATACGCCAGATCGTCACAGGCGAAATCTCATTATACGGATCCGAAAACGACTTCCCCGTCTGTGCCAAGCTCGGGAATCCAGCCACGTACAAATCTCCCTTCGCGTCGGGCGAAATGTTGTCGAGCGGCATGCCGACGTTGATAATTTCGAGCAGACGCAGCGTGTAGTTGTTTTGGGGGTCGAGGGCGAAGACGCGGACTTGGCCGTCGATGGCACTGGGGATGTAGAAGAGGTTGTCGGTGCCGCGGGTGAGGCCGTTGGGGAATTTGAGGTGCGGTCTAGGGATTATAAAGCTTAGGAAGCGCTTGAGGTAAGGCATGTATGGGGGTGAGTCTGAGGCGGCGGTGGTTTTGAGGGTTGATTCGTCGACTTCGTTGCCGGAGTAGGCGGGGTGGCAGGGCCCGGTGCCAGGGCAATATGCGATGTTTCCGCCCCCGATGAAGTAGTCGAATTCGCGGCGCTGGGGGAATTTCTGTTCAGCTTTTTCTACCTGCTAGACTGGGAGATTGGAACTTACCAGGCCGAGTTTTACGGAGTGATCGTTGGTCACGAGAAACGCACCGGATCCATCGCCTAACGCTGCAACGCGGTTCGGGGTCCAAATTTCACTCGAGAAGACCGTGCGGACATGGCGCATGGTTTCTTGACCCTTCTTCATTTCGAAAACCTCGATGGTGGAGTTATCGCCCGTCTTGAATGCGTCAATGATGTCGTTGGATGGTCCGACGGGAGGGCGTTGGTTGACAAAATAGAATTGGATAGTGTCATCGTCCAGGATGAGAGCGTCGAAACCGAGGAGATCAAGATCCGTGTTACCCGTGGCTCCTATGTAGTTGCCGGTTGGCTTGATAGAACGGAGATTGAAGAGGCCATCCGCTCCAGGATTATCAATATCTAGGGCGATGAGTTCAGAGCCCCCAGGCCGACGTCCAGTTACATTGACTTGATTCATCCTGCTTCATGTCAGTCCTGATCCTAAGGTATGATCTTGTTTTTCGATTGGAAAATTATGTGACCTACGCTTGGTTCCAAGCCATTCTTCCCGATGTTCCCGCACATGCCGCATACAATGTGCGTCCCTTATCGTCAAGCCAGATATCCTCACAGGCCTCCAGCCTAGGATGCTCGACACGCCTGCAAGAATACGGAAACTCATCTATATCTTGCATCACTCGACCAACACCGAAAGTGGTCACAAGAAGATCTTTGAGGTAAATTTGATAAAAGGATGCTCCCCACGCTACTACGAGAGCGAGGAGCACCGCCTTGCTCATGAAAGCCATGTTCTATTTCACCAGATGTGCAGAAGAAAAAGAGGGAGAAGGTGAGAGGAAAGGAAAACACGAAAAGATGAGGTGATATTTAGAGCTGAGACCTAGCAAGCTCAGCGAAAGTTCAACGCTGTTACCTAGAGAGTTACAGCTATGTCGGGAGGCTGTACATAAGCGGCCAACGCCTCAGCCCCAATCAGACCCTGGTGTGACCCACACATCGTACGTGGGGGCCAAAGCGTCTATCAGGAATATGGTCCATGGCGTCTTTATACGTGTCATGTGACCCGGCGAAGGTTTACAATTGTAACAACAAGAGACTGAGCGGAGATAAAGATGACGGTGCTAGTTGTCGATGATGCCTGACGTCACAGGGTCGCTGAGACATCTCCCGAGGTCCGTTCCGCTAACGCGAGACGATGTCCAAACGCAAAGACTTCAACACTCAACAACGGCAGCCAGATCACAGTTGTTGAATCTCCAAAATGACGAGGTCAGCATCCTTTGATGTGATAGGTACTTGTTTCGGGTTCTCCGCCCCAATCCAAGCCATCCACTCCCGTCTGGGCCCGAAACTCAAGACCGCCGATGTGGACCCAAAAACGCTTTTCTTTTCCTGGTTCTATGCTGCGCAGCGCGACTTTACATATGTATCCATGACCGGATCCTACGTCCCAATTGCGCAAGTCCTGAAATCGACCTTCCGGCGCGCGTGTGCCGTGGTAGATCTACCCACCGATGCTGTTACCGATGAGGATCTAGAGGAGATCATGAAGGCATTCAGGAGCATGGGGCCAAGAGAAGGCCTCAAGGCATGCTTCGATGGGTTGAGGGAAGCTGGGTGGGAAGTCTATGGTGTGACCAACGGCGGATCAGAGACGTCGCTGAATTACTACCACAGCGCGGGTATTGAGCTCGATGCCGACCATTTGCTAAGTTGCGATGCGATACAAGTTGCGAAGCCTGATGTCCGAGTTTATGAGAACGCCAATCAGTACATTTCTAAGAGATTACAAGGGAAAGAGGAAGGGGAAAGGTGGTTTGTTGCAGCGCATGCGTGGGATTTGATTGCAGCGAGGAAGGCGGGGTTTAAGACAGCCTATCTTACACTTGAGGAACACGACCCTTGTACCGACGTGTTTGGGGAATTTGATCTGTACGCGTCCAGCATGGTTGAGTTGCTGCGTAAGCTGGAAGAGCTCAAGTGAAGGGGTCATTAATAGTCGAGCATGACTTAGCTTAGTAGAATGAGCATTTGTACCGTCGTGATTATAGATGGCATGCAGCTGAGGTACTGAACATATAGAGGTTCAAATAAACTCAGTGAGATATCAAAAATATTTAGCTTTTGAAGCTGAGCGCGACTTTACTGCGTTCATTTCTGATGTGGGAAAGTTTCGGTACGTTCCTCAAAAGCTAGGTGGTGATTGTTACAATCTCCGATCTTTTCGGAAGAGCAAACGGGTGGATCCGATATGATGTCAAATGCGGAGAGAGAGGTCACAAAGGCCATTGTGTTTTGACTAGATAGATGAAGAAGAGCGTTGATAAGAAATATAACTACATACTGGTTGTTGTGCCAATAATGCGAAATAAGAGGGGATACGGGGAGTATACGAGGGCTGGAGTAGGAATGGTTCAAACTGATTGTGTCTAGAAGTTGAGAGCTAGTGTGAGAATTGCATAAGTGCTGGAATGACTGTTGGGTACATTTAAAACCGTCTGCTATAATCTAACTACGAGCATAATCAGTGTGTGTCCGCTATCCACTTAGCCACAAGGACTACGATTAGATATCGCTTGCTATTTGATACTTGGTATCAAAATGATAGTTGTCCTTGATTTGTAGCGCAATACATCATTCTCTGGAAAATCGCTCTACTAGAGGTAGTTTGGGCAATGCGAATCATGCAAGGCTATAAAGCTTCGAATTGTGACACGCTTTTGGTGCTCAGGTCGGGAACTTCGGGTGAGCTACAATACGCCTCCAACCACAGTAGCTAGCCACGTATATGTCGATCTTTTCCAGGGATCCAAGTTTCAACATCATTAAGATCAAGCCTGTTTTTCAAAACATACATAATGAAGTCGCTGCAGTGCATGATATGACTCTCCTTGTCGCTCCAACTTTCGAGACGTTTCCCCGTGAACCCAGTTCGAAACTGCTTTCGCCATGTGAACATGCAGTGGGCGACATGCCATTCCAATGTCGAATAATAGTCTTTACCTATTTTTGCATACGTATCAATCTCTGTCGTGTTGATACGGATGTACGAGTGGCTGGGATGTTGTGTAGGATCATCCACTCGTCGGAAATATGGCCACGTCCCATCCGGTTCTGATCCCGAGCTTTCGAATTCGGAAACGATTTCGTCGTCGATACAGCTTCTTGGTAGCCAGTCAACGGCAAGGTGATCGTAAATGCAGCCCATCGCGATGGCCTCTGCATCTGAGGTGCCGCACCAACAGATTGACGGTTTGGAATATGTCTGGATCAGATGGAACAGCCGGGAGGATGCATCGAACATGCCCCAGAGTGCCAGAGGAAAGATAACGGCGAGGAATACACAAGCTGATAGGCTTCGCCTGATGGAAGAGCTTCTCCTGTAACCGTTTTTCGGCTTCTTGTGTATAGGCTCATGATCAAGACTAAGATGTTTGCATTCGTCAAGCTCGTCTAAAAGGCCTACGCTTTGCTCTTGTTCCTAGAGATAAGGCTTAATAAAATCTAAAAAATGTCGACAAATTTCATTTGCAGGAATTTCTTACCTCCGTCATTCTCGGTTTTCCTATACTTCGATGCAAAATCTTAGGGTTCAATCATCGAAGAAATGGAACATTAAGTAGGTTTGAATAGGTTTCTCTTATGACCTGGGACTTCTTATAGTAAAACAACTCTCAATCTGAGTTAACAAGCGGCTAATATTTACTAGACAAATTTCCAGTATAATTATTTGATCGAAGAGGGGTTTTACTAAATTGAACGAAGAATTTGGTTACGTTGGAAGATCTCATTAGATTTTATCTGCGGAAGATGAAATGTAAAGCTTCCCTAACGCTACGTGTTTCCTTCATCTTCATGCGATTAACGGCCTGTTAATTTGTCCGTTTTCGGTACCCGTTTTGTTGCCCTTCCGCGCTTACAGCTTCGGCAAGGGAGGTTAGCTAGCCTCTATCCAGATTAGGATGAAAAGCGGATGGGTTATTCGTCTAGAGTTCCGTTTCATAGTTCATACATAGCAGGCTAGGCCGCTACAACTACCGGCAAAATAGAGTCTCCAGCGAGAGATAGAGGTGACGAACTCTAGGTAAAGAAGAGATTTCTGTTTCGCCTACAATAAAGGGAACATGGAGTTGACCAGCACTAAACAGGGCCGATACTAATAGGCGAGCGCTAACACAACTGAGCCCTGTCTAGTGGCGTCTGGATGTATCTCTTACCAAACCCGACGCTACATCCGTATTCGGTTTTTTAACGGAGCCCCGATCTTGTACAAGATATAGAAAAGCAGACATGGCCGAAAAGTCCCTTACTGAACGCAACGTGGTTTCCGCCTCCGGCATCTTGACGGAACCCGGATCGGGTTTAGTAGACGCAAAACGGAGACGGAGATGAATGGGCCTTTGGAATGAATTTTGGAAGGTGTTGCGAATTTTGATTGCATCGTGCTGGACAATCATGCAGGCCGGTGCCCGAACGACAAGTAACGTGACGGATAAGCGAGTCGGTCAGGCAAGCGAGTCGGTCACCCTACCAACTTTGCGCACCCACCACACCTTTGCCTACAATGCCTCCAAGCCACGCTTCTCAGTCAATTTCTCACGAGGCAGATATTCAGCTTGCTCT
>NW_006911523.1:0-30071 GCF_000523455.1 Bipolaris oryzae ATCC 44560 | reverse complement strand
TACTTTATCTATATAATACTTAGCTTATTATTTATTTAGCTATTATTACTAACTATAATTATCTGGTTATATATAATCTTTATCTTTTTCTACTAAATAGATAGATAATACTTACAAGTAAAGATAAGAAATAGTAGAATAGCTTAGCTAGCTATATTAATTACTATAATTAGCGTTACTTACTTATAATTATTTAGCTTAACTACTTTTAGCTAGTCTCTTCTCTCTAATACTATTATAATTAGCTAAGTAAGAATTCTATCTATTATAAAGCTAGCTTTTTTAAAGTTATAGATATTTTTATTATAGATACTATACTTAGCCTTCATCTACTTTATAAACTTAAACTAGCTCTTAATTAGAACTAGATTTTTATATAGAGGTCTTTATCTATTATATAACTAATTAAAATATATTATAAAACTATCTATATACTAAGTAAAGTTATATAATTAGTAAATTCTAATCTAGCTAGCGCTATATATAGCTAGTAGCTTATTAGCTATGTTATATATAGTAGTATAGATAGTTATAAATCTATATAGATTTAGATTACGAATATAATTAATAATTATCTTCTTTTCTAGCCTAGTAAGTTTTTTTTAAGTTAGGCTAGTAATTATATTGAATAGGCTTACTAGCGTGTTAGTTATTAGGTATAGATTTTAGTATATTATACGCTAGCGTAGCGCGTTAAGAGCTACTTAGCTACTAGCTATTAAGAGAAAAGATAGTAAGAAAAATACTAGCTTTATTATAAGAGTATAGAGTACGTAGTAGTAGAGCTATTAATATATATAGCTTTTAGGGTGTATAAAGTTAGTAAGGTGGCCGACTCGCTTATATGGCCGACTCGCTTATAAAACACGTTATTATTTCTGAATACTATGAATTGTGTAGATTAAAGCCATTATATCGATGAGAATGAAAGAAGTGATTGCCGGAGATTCATTGACATGGCAGGTTATTCCACCTAACCTTACATCCCATCGTTAATCATAGCCTGGACCATTCTTACATGTCTGTCCGCATTCGTCTCGCTCCACTCGTTATCATAGTTTAGCCCATACGGCCAAAAATGACTACCACCACAGCTAATCTTTGCGTTAGCTCCGTCAAAGCTCCGGAGCAATGGTAATGCTGTTCTCCAATCTCCCGATGCACATTTGCTGTTGAATGCTGCTGTTTGCCCCACGCCCAATGTGTGTGAGATTTCATGCATGGCTGTGCGTTCTGTCATGTATGCACGATTCGAACCGAAACGTAGATCACCGTTGTAGTTTGCTTCGGCAGTTGGAACACCTGGTGCGTATGCGACGCGGATCGTCTTGTTGGCAGTTGCGAATTTGTGGTAGCGGGCGACGGCTTTAGTCATTGCGGTTTCGATTCTGGCGTAGGCGTCTGCTTGATCCGCGGTGGGATTGGATACTTTTGCCAGCGACCAATTAAGGCGCGCAGAGGCGTTGCAGGCATACGCTGCAACGAGAAGTAGAGACAACTTCATGATTTAGAGATGTGACTGCTTGTTTTCGGAAAGAGGAAAAACTGGAGCAATGCGATATAGCAATGCTGTAGACCTGTCGCAAATATATATAGTATCACCTGCCGATGATCGTCCTAGCCACTCGAACCGGCATTGTTATTTGGACCTTCATTATGGTCATGGGCGTGGCTAAAACGGCCGTGCAGCCTTATTAGGGAGGTGGGAGATAGGAAGTGGGCCTCTGATATCTTCCGACACACTTGGCGGGTGTTTTGTTTATCCATCCATCTGACAGGGTCACACATCCAGATATGCATGTTGTTTTTCCATAGCGATTGGCATTGCTCAATCAAAATTGGCTTGGTGTCGCGGTGTGCAGGGTCTGAAACGGTCAAGCGTCGGAGTATTGATTGCATTCAGGGATTCCCTCCCCGCTCTGAAAGACTATCATCTTGGCAAATTTTAGAACCTTGTGCTGTGTTTATGCTTCTGGAACATCTGTAAGCAATAATGATCCCCGAAATATCTTTAACGAGTCTGCTCAATGTACTACACTTGATGTGATAGTTAGCTGCCCAAGCCATCAAGAAAGTATTCGTCTTGGATCTTGTTCGGACGCGTGCTGGTGCGCTCGGATATGTACGTACGTAGTACTGAGAACGATCCTGGTAAATATTGTTGCCAACTCTAAAAGCGAGCCCACTACATGTCCTCAATACAAGTAAGTACGTCCAAGCCCGACTAATGAACTAGCTTAACTAGCATGTGTATACTAATCGTGCGTTTATCACGCATGGCTCTGAAATCATCCTTGTTAGCCTTTCTGTACCCTTGCGATAGTGGTAGATATTCATATCTACATTAGCTATTGCTAAAATAACATTATGAGCCAAGTTGGCGTTTGGTGTAACAGAAAGCATACTGTGCAAACATGTTTTGTGTGTAGTGCTAGGTACAGCACACAAATGCACAAACTAACATGTATAGTTTTTGAGCCATCGCATTGGCTTCAGCATAGATCTTGTTTTGGAATGTTGGCTGCTAAACCTGGACGTCAGAACATCCCCAAGACCACAAAGGTTGCTATGGAAAATATCAATTTCATTGCGTAATGACCGTTTATAGAGAATTTTTAAAGACAGTAGCTCTACATCATCGTGGTAACATCAAAACTTCAACACAGTTGCAACCCCAACTTGTCCAGTCTTTCATGTCGGCCTGAGCACAGGTCGTATCTGAGAACTCTCGAGGGTCTAGAGTGTCTCTGGTCTAAATACTGATAAGAATGGGCTCTAAGTCGATATGATGATACACTTACGAGTATTAAACCTTATCCTGATCGAGATCCAAATGCCCTTGCGCTATAGCCCAAAGTGATGCACTTGCCCACTTGAAAGGCGTTCTCTCGTCCATCTGCCCACCAGATCCTGCGAGCAGAGCCAACACAGTTTCCGACGTCGTAGAAGTCTGCCTTCTGGAGGTTGCCGCCAAGGTTCAAGATACGGAAAGATTGAGTGGCGGGGATATTTTGATCACGGCAAGTATTGTCCCACACATTGACGTCTTTCGCATCGCCCGTGCAGTCCCTGCCAGAGAAGGCAGTAAACTTGTAACCAAGGATTCCGGAAGAGAAACCGAGGAAAGTGACTAAGGTAGAGGTGAAGTGCATGATTATTGTTGGTGTCTCAAGGATAGTTTGATGCTAGGAACAAGATTGTAAGGATTTGGAGTGAAATGCAGTGATGATGAGATAAATGTGAACTTGTTGCTGCCTTTTGGGAGAAGGCATAGCTCATATATATACTTGAGGGTGCAAAGGCGACAGAGGACCTTGTTTGAAGAGTTACGTAACTCAATATGACATTCCCAACATCTCATTGACCACTTGGCCGTATGAATGCCGTCTCCCGAACTCGGGCTTTCTTAGCAGACATGAATATGTTAAATTTTAACCCAAAATGGTGTATATACAAACTCAACTAGTTTCTAGTGGCGATTAGTGATGACTGTGTAGAAGATCCAACCTGAGTCGTATGCCAAGCTGAGCTAAATAGGCGAGCTGACTGAGTCCGCCTCTAGTGTTTTGGTTGTGTGGCATTGGATCACACTCGTTGGTAATCAATGCGTACTTGGCTTTTCAGACAAATCCTTCAAGTAATGAACTTGTTTGAAAAAACCGTTTATGGGATTGGAAATTTGTCTTCAACCTTTAGTTGCAAGTAAATTGCCAGATGTAAACGCAGTATTCTACCTCAATGCTGCCCGTATCTTCCTGATTCAGGACTGGCTTCACTTATGATCTATGTGCTTTTCTGGTATAGTGACCTACGAGGTGAGTTGATCGAACACGATGAGTCGCCCTGCAAGCCACACACTCACTTGCACCTTCTTCGGTACTACGGCTACAACATGTACTCAGAATTGATGGATACAGCGATGATTGGGTGCGCAAAGCCTCATGTTGGTGTAAGCCACGTGTTTGTTGGAAGAACATCATCAACCTGTTCGCTTAGCTCGAAATCCTTAGGTATATGTATACGCCAATTAGCATATAGATCTGGGGAATGATCTAGCCTGGCTATTAGCTATTCCAGAATGAATGGGGTCGAATCAGCACTATTTAGAAGTAGATGCGGCTTAGATCTTGAGTCCGCAGATAGATGTGGAGCAGCCTTGACTATGATCGGGTAAGAGCGCCGAGCTTGCTGGGCAGATTCGCACCTAGCGGGTGCGTGTATCGCCACGGGCATGACATAACAATGCCTATTGGTTGCCCTAGTAGGAACACTCTAGGCATCTCTCACCTCCATATCCGGCAATATAAGGCAACCCGCAATGGGCGTATGGCACAGCAAACCTTGGCTGAGGGCCTGACCAATATGAGGCGTAAATCGAACCCCGATTCGTGCCGCAACAGGACTAGTTTTAGGTACAGGGCTTTATGGGTCTTCCGAGGCAGAAACGGTTGTACAGCATTGAAAGGTAATATCGACTGTGCGATCTCACTCACCTATGGTGGGACTCAGGCATCATCCACAACCTCAACCCAGTGGCTTTGAACTTCTCCAGGTGATCTACCAATAAGCTAGTCACGCGCAAGCAAAAGACGAGGCGCCTTGCCTACGTTGATGCAAACACATCGACCATTGTGGCCAATTTTTTCATCCAGTTTAAACCACACTGTTGTTCCCATAGCGAAAGCGTCGAGTACGCGGCCCTCTTCGACAGCATGATCAGTCTCGTGATTGTCTTTTCCACCACACTACACGGCTCACGCGAGCTTGACTCCTGCGACGAAAAACCAGTCTTAGAAACTTCTAAGATAGTTTGAACTCTGCCTCGATTCCAGGTAGCGAGATACGCGCAGCAGGTTCTACCATCCTCTAGAGGTAGGGATTGCGAAACTGTTACCCCAAAAAACCTTGGAGTTGGCGTGTTTGTGTGTTTGAATTCAACCTACTATATAAAGCCTCCCATAGGGCATGCAGACAGGTGAGACCTAAGGCTTATTCTGTGCTGCAACACCGCCTAGTATCACCTATTTGCGGAGAGTGTCTTGCAAAGCACAGTTGTCTTAAAAGGTCTGGTCCGCCGGTTCAACAGCCGCTGCCGTCTTTTTGTGCTGAGCGTACTTGGAGTTGGCGTGGTCGAATGCTAGTTTCCGAAGCCACTGACCATACACTACTGCCGGTAATATAAAGCATGTGAAAGATTCAAGTTCCTCCTACGGCCTGTAACTGGCACATTCTTATCTCCGCTTGTGACCTTGATTCTGATTCGCGTCATTACGCCAGCCTCCATCATCATCGCAGGATACCTGTTTGGGAACTTGAGCCAGTTGGGAGTCAATTCAATCCATGATGTCCCTGGCGACTACGATCTCTAGCTCCCGGATTCTTTCAAGCCTGCAGAGCTTCGTCGCATTAGAAACATCAATGTGATTAATGGTGGGTACGTTGCCGATGGCTATGCGCATGTCAAAGGAATCAGAGCACTTATCACGACATTTGGTGTAAGCGAGCCATCAGCTATAAGGTATGAACTAGTTTTGCTACAGGAATCGCGGTGAAAATTCGGAATAGCTCAGTTCTGTTTATTGCTTTGGCCAAGCTGGGCCGCATACTCCAGACCTTCAATGACTTCCTGGGGCTGGCTTAGAAAAGGCGAATGTGACCCAACTGATTTAAAAGTCGGCGCATCTTGGCCTAGCGTCTGTGCCATCTGCTGTTGTATAGGCAGCGGAAGTGCTTTGTCGTTCTCACAGAAGAAGTACATGGACAGGATCTCATGCCACGGCTCATAGGTGACTTCATCGGTGAAAATGCGCGCGGATTGGCGCTTGAGTCTTTCAATGGCGCTCCGTCGTGGCCCATCATCTACATCGTGGTAGAAGACTATCTCGGGCGTAGTGGCGTAACAGTAGTCACCCTGTACCTGACATTCAGTCCTGCTATGAAGGAGACAAGGGGACTTCTCTGGCAAATGTACGAACATCGAATTGTATCCAGGGTAAGAATTGACCGCCAAGCATGGCCTGGACAGTTGCTCCCTTCGAGGCAACGAAAGCAGCAAGGTAAACCAAGATGATGACACCGCCCTTTTTACCCACTGCCTGCCGCTGGTTGTAGCCCAACCCCTCGAGTGCATTTTGTCCGACCAGACCTCCGTATGAGTGCACGACCAGGACGATATCTTTGCCATCATCAGCAAGCCCTTCCAAGGTGGAGCGCAGCGCCACTGCGTCGTCCGCAAGGCCTTTCTTGGGAGGCTCCGCTCCTACGGACGGGTGTGCCACAGCTTCAGTTTCCCATCCGCGCTGGTGCAGTTGTTCGCGGGTGACGTCAAAACAGCCTGGTGTGTGCCAGGCACCTGGAACGAACACGATAGTAGGCGTGGACATGCTAATGGTGATATCGATTAGAACTTAGTGATCACGCGACAAAAAGACAACAGGAAGTATTGAGATTGCAGGCGCACATTGTGCAGAGTTCAATGATTTATCAAATGCCCCGGGATACCCACTTATTCTCGGTTGTAGGACCTAAAGTGGAGTTTTGGGTAACCATTCGTACGCCGCGATTTTAAAGTGGAGAGCTGATTAGAAATACAGCACCTCTACGAGTTTATCATAAGCCATGAATGATAGCAGAGTAACAAACAGGTTTTCCTTAACTCAACCGCTCCCTCGGCATTAGCCAAGTTCCCAAGTGAGTGCACGATCTGAGCAGCAATTTTAAGGCATAGGTCGAGCATGAAGTCAGCATAAATTTTCCCATTCCTAAGATTTTCACTCTTGAAACTGCCCGTGGTGTCAACAGAACAATATTGTAAATATATTGTAGAAAGGCAAGAAGGAGACAACGATAGAGGGGCCCTAAAATCGACTCTAAATTATGGATGTATATCATGGGGCTGTATCAGATATGCTATCCAAGATTGTGCTTATTTGTATAAATTTCGTTCGTGCTTGTGCACATTTCTACGCGAGACAAGATCATTCAACGCCTGGGAACGCAGAGCGGGCATGGCAAGATCATCATTGTAGGATGCAAATGCTTGTGATGGAAGCGACATTCAGCCAGAACTGGCCTAGTAACAGCAAAGATTACCGCGAGGCTCGCCTGACATTGGATAGCGAGAAAGTCTTCCTTGCACAACGCCCCCACTGTGAATGATCCAACACCCCTCACAGTAGCATGTTTAGCGATGTGAAGAAAGACGGGGCGCTGAAAATGACCAACGAGTGAGCGCAAAAGTAAACGATTTTCCGGCGCAGCGCTGTGTTTTTAAAGCTTCATGCAGTAATGGGATCGGGTTCTCCTTCTGTACACAAGAAGTCCACCCTAGCAGGCATAATTCTTCGGTACTCAACTTGTTATTTGGCAGCCTTACTTTGAATTATGCAACGAATCCAATCTATAAGTCTTTTACTAACAATACACTGCACTATGATGCTTGAATACGTAGAGTAGGTAAAGCTCTCACTACTGCCGATGTACATGCGCATCTTCCCGACGAATAACTTTTGAACCGGCGCAGATATGTTAGGGTTCGTGACGATTGGATTTGTCATCGTTATCAGTTATGTCAGCATCTTTCAGTGCAATCCGATCAAAACAACTTGGTTGGACTCTGCAATCAACGGTACTTGCATCATTCTTGAAACCTCGTTTATCGGCAATACCGTACCCAACATCTTGGCAGACATCACCGTTCTGTGAATGGCTGTTACTCAAGTGTTGAAACGTTAACTATCGAATATTTCAACGCGTGTCGCTCATTTCTATGTTCCTGTTTAGGGGGTTTTCAGTACCCTTCCACCTTCAGAGTGACTGTTTTCGTCACGTACTACGACTCAAAGTGTGATTTCCGCCAGCGCCCACTGCTTTGCAATAATCATGCGATTTGAAATGGCCCATATGATGGAAACACCGGCAACGGCGTGTACCTGGCGCGTTGTAGAAGTCGCATCTGGCATTACAAATGCATTTTTGCCCACGCTGCGTCCACTCATGCTCATCCTTTTGTCCTGATTCAGTAACATTCGAAATCGGTCCGACAAGGGATTGGCCACGGAAAAGCTGTCCAAAAGGACGGAGCTCGTTACTATTGGCAGCACAGGGAACGAACGCAACCAGGACTTTAGGCATTCCAAAGACTATTACGAGGTTCACTGCGATTTTGTTGCAAAATATACGCACGGAAGTGGTGAGGACGCGGCGTCAAGTGGTAATGAGAGACCTCTAGCTGGTGCGACATATCAACAGGAACCGAAGTCTTTCTGAAGCAGCTCTTCTTTGCCTCAACACCACACCTTTGAGTTGATATGTATAAGCTTAGAAGCTACAGCACGAGGCCATTGTATAGAGAAGGCGTGTAAGTCGCAATGTAGTGACCTGAAGTGTTGGGACTTGCGCTGGTGTTGGGGTCGTCAAAGTGCTTGGTAATGCGCATGACGAAACGCTGGTCAGGATGCTGAATGTTCGTTTTATGTTGCGCCCCCTCCTTATACCCAGGCAGTTGTTATTGCAACTTGAGCTGCACACTGTTACAATCATACCCGGAAGGGTTTTCGTTCACGAAGAAATGAAATCTGATTGGCTCTAAGAAGCGCGGCGCTGATTGGCTGTACCAAGATATTAGAAATCTCCGTATTCGAATAGCGTCTAGGCACGCGAGAATCTCCGTCAACCCAACCAGTCAGAAAAGCAGACCAACGATGAACCGAGAACAGACTCAAAAAGCCAGCCAAAAAACGAGCAAGAAAATGAGAGAGAACCCCAACCCAAAAACGGGCTAAGCAACTAGCCCTCCGCAGGAGCTACAGGGGGCAACAATCGCGCACTACAGGCGCGCCTTAAATGACATACAAGATGGGTAACTCTGACAGCCTTGCTGGCAGTTCCGAAGGAGGGGTTCAGCTGAGGCAATGGATAGATAGGGCAGATGGAGCTTAAGCCGCACCTTCCTTTGTGACCGCCAACCAGGCTGGCAGAGTTGATAATTTTAGATTTATATGATGTTGCCCATGAAAAAAATGCTTCTAATCGCGTCATTTAGTTCTTAGTGGGCAACATCCTTGTATATAATTGTCAATGTCAATATTGAGATTGAGAGACATACCTCGTCACGAGGCGGGTTCGGGAGCTTAAGCTTCTTCCGGGTGGGTCTTTTAAAAATTAGGCCATACTGCGTACATTCCTCTTCTTTATCCGTTTTGCCTGCTACAACTAAGTATTCCAGCGATATACTACGTGTAAAAGCATGGCTAGACTTCTGCGACGGCGCATGCAGAGAAGCATGTAAGAGCTTCTTCGGTCCCTGACAGCATCGGACCAACAACAGATTTCCTTCGAATTACCGTCCTCAAACGGCATCTTGGTATACACGTTAAGAGCTGTGACATGGAGTGTGCTTATATACCATATTGGGTCTATGTGTAGTCACCATTTTGGATTAAGCTACTCTCAGTCTGCCCAGGTCTCGCAACAGAAGCTTCTTCAATGAAAACGTCAACGGGTGCAGCATTCCGTCACGGGTATAAAGGTCGGCGTGTTAATTCCCGATTAATAGAGCCGGTGTTTTGAGATCGCGAACGCACTAGGCTGGTATACATCCGATTGACCCGAGGAGGCATTTTAAGGTTTGGGAATGGGCCCAGGGGCGTGTGTCATGTTGATCACAGTACTAGTGGCGCAATGGGCGGATCTAGCAACGGAAGCTTGTGTCCGAAGAGTCACGGTTTACTTACCTCAGTGAGCGTCGCAGCAAACTACTTTTGGTCAGAAGATGTTGCGGAATTATTCGGGTGTACAAGTGCATAACCATTGTTGTGGTGATGAATTCGGTCACTACTTACAAGTCTTGTCCTTTTCGCACTACGATTACGCAGATCGGATCATACCGGTAAGTAACAGGATCTACAACATCCCTGTACCCCACATGTCTTCATCGGCGAAGAATCTTATCGACAATCCTGCTCACTGTCTGCCCAATCGGAGTTTTCAATCGTGAAGCTATCAATGGTAGCTCGACCAGGGCTGCCTGCCTGCCGGAGGTTCGACGCGTGCATGGAACTCTTCAAGTCAGGATGATGCTCGGACGATCCCCTGCCTGTGCGATAAGTCGGCCAAATTTTGGCATGACTTGTGTCAGTACCACAGGTACCACTGGTAGTTAGCAGGAACGACTAGAGTGCAGTCGTTCTTAGTCGGAGCAATAGCGCTGGAAGCCTCATGTCAATGAACCACTGTCCGCGGACTCGACAAACAACTTTGCTCCCAACCCCGAGTTCCCAAACCACCTTCTCTATATTTCTTTTTAATGCTTTGGCGCCGTGCAATCGCAATTGCGCTGTGCGCCGGTGCTTTTACCTTGTCGGCTGCAGCACCAGACAGCACTTCGGAGGCATTAGCCAGAATCCCACCATGCGGAGTAAGGTCTCATTCGAAGACGTATGTACGAAGATTTAGCTGAGCAGGGCAGCTTGAATGTATCGCGGAGAAGTTGCCTCTCATCGGTTGCGGTCTTCTCGACCTTGAGTGCCAATGCGACTCCAAAAACTCGACCGCAATCCTGCAACCGTGCTTGCTGGAAAAATGCACGTTTGACGAAACGTTTGGTATGTCTATGGAAGCATCGATATCGAACATCGCTGACCTTTGTACAGAGATCCTTCGAGCGCAAGCCGATCTCTGTAATCGACCACACAATTCGCACACACGGCTTATGATGGCGACAGCATATGTAACGGGCATGATACCTGTCGTCGCTGTTGCTATGCGCTTTGCTTCACGTTGGGTCGGCGGCAATCATTTCTGGTGGGACGATTGGCTCCATCTCGTGTCGGCTGTAAGTCCACAAGCAGTAGCCGCTCTCTTCCATACTGACGATGGTTCGAGATTTTGTGCATTCCGCTCATGGTTTTCTTGATACTCAACGTTGAGGCGGGAGTCGGTAAGCATCTTTGGGACTTGACATATCAACGTGTATACGACGTTGGGCTGTGGAGTACGAATCCAAGCACATACAACCTACATGTCGTACTAACAGCCGTGCAGCCTACATCATCACCATCCTTTGGGCAGTGGAGATGTTGCTACTCAAGTACAGCATATTATGCTTGTATCTCCGCATCTTTCCGAACGTATGGTTGAAACGCGCAGTCTTTGCCTTCATGGCCTTTACAGCTTGCTTCACACTTCCCCTCATCTTCACAGCGGCTATCCGGTGCAATCCGGTCCGTGCTCAGTGGGATCTCGAAGCCGCAAAGACAGCAAAATGCCTCGACTGGCTCATCATCCTGAAGTTATCAGTAGTCTACGAGATCATTGCAGAGGTCGTCCTGTTCGCACTTCCCGTTCCGATCGTGCTCAAGCTGCAAATGGCGACAGCAAAGAAGATCGAGCTCCTCATGTTCTTTGGCGTTGGTCTGCTGTAAGGCGCCCATAATTCACTGTATGCTTACGCAACCTTTACTGACTTGCTTAGTCTCATCGGTGTGGTAAGTGCACGCGTGCCCTTCTTGGGGGGCGTTGTGGATCAAAGCGACCAGACCTACACCATTGTCGCCTCATCTATGAGTACCTTTATCGCTAGCGGCCTCGGCCACTTTTGTGCTGCAGTCCCCACAGTACAGGCGTTGATACGATTCGTCATAAATGGGTTCAAGAACAAGACTCAAGCATCTGCAAGCTATGGCCAGAGTGGTCGGTCATACGAATCAAGCAAGAAGAAGAGCTACAGGTCGTTGGAAGATAAGAAGAGCGCCGGCTCAAGCTACTCAGGCGCCACGTTCAAAGTGTCGAAGCAACGAAGCAAGGACGGCGGCAAGGACCCATACAGACTCTCCACACAGAACTTCACGATGTTTGAGTGTGATGACAACGACGTGGGTGCAGATCGTTCTATGGAGCTGCAACCAGCGGAGACCTTTATCAATAAGCACAACCCTGGCCAAGCGGGAGAATCACTGAGCCATGACGGTGGAGATCAACCCATCACCGTTGTGGTGTCGAGCTCTGTTCTTGAGGATTCAGCGTCTGACAAAGCTATACTCGACAGAGAGTACGTAAAGAGCACTTGAAATGGAATTAATGACATGGATTTATCACGCAGCCCTCGAAGGACAGGCAGAACGCAAGAGCAAGACACCGTACGTATGTGATGCCCACCTTGGTCATTATGACCCAGCCGATTATCCAACAACACGCCGCCTTCCTGCACTACACAACCAGTGCGTTTAGGTCGCCGACTCAAGAGGCAGCATAACAGGTATATCGGGCATGAGTCCCCGCATCTTGCCCAATAGAAGTACATTGCAACCCAGTGCTTACACCTGATGAGCCGATCATGCACAAGACGACCCGACAAAGACTCGCACATCCAGACAGCCGTCTTGGGCTATCACACTGCATCGCAGAACTGATGCAGCGCATTCAACCCCATATTTTATACTCCTTGACAGTACATGTGGTATTTCAACGGTCCGATTGCTGAGCGAGTAAGAGCACTAGTAGTTCGTAGACGAGCGTTCGGGGCGACGTGATCGGCCAAACACGCGCAGCATCGCCACTAATCAGCCGTGTCTAGTACTGTGTGCTCACTGTCACTTTATGCTGTAAGAAAAGCCAGGCCGGTCGGAATAGGCACATACTCGTATCTAAGAACGAGGGCAAGAATATGTACATCCGTATATCCACGGTCGCCGGCGAAGCGTCTCCAACTCGGCAGTCAGATGCGCACAGTCTCATGCCAGCGTGCAATCTCGGCCAAACTTTAAGCACCACGCACCACGCACCAGCTGTCATCGTGGCAGCGCGAAAATCCGGGGGTTGGGGGAGGGGCGCAAAGACTACTGCACGCCACGAACGCTTGGCTGTCGTGCGACGCATGGGGATGGCATACCAGTATGTGCATTTTGTGTGTCGATCTTTGGCGGTGCCATGTGCGACCATGGCATGCTGAATGTCACGTGAGCGCCGTTCTAGCTTGTTCTGGGGCAGTTCTTGGTAGGGTCGCAGGGTTTCAGCCCTAAAGGGTCCCAGGAGCCGGCCGAGGCTTTTGGACTTGCTTTCGGCTTGTTGGAGGGTCGATGTAACGGGAGACTACTACGTGTATACAGGCTGGCCCACAAGGTCGGGACCGATCCACATCTTCTTTGGTGACTGGCTGGTTAAAGTTTAATGGAAAGGAGGCTCTAGCCTCGAGACGAGCATGGGGTGTGAAGATTTACGTTCGGAGCTCTTTATAGAAGATTTTCAACAGCTATTAGTGCATGTAAACTTGGTATCCTCTATCCATTTCGATACAAAAATCTCAACTACGATCATGATACATATTGACATTCCAAGAAAGTAAATAATAAACACAGGAAGCATTAGGACTTGTTGCTATCCTGGAACCATCACGACGATGATAATGTCAAGGATACAAACTATGCTGCAACTCAACCACTACCTCAACGGGTTGTCCCACTGTGGTAGGTTATTCCATTTCGTTTCAAAGTCTTCGATCGCCTGAATAAAATCGCGATGTTGCTTATTCTCTAGCAACTGCGCGGCCGAATCGTTCGGATCATCCTTCCACTTATCTTTTTCTGCCTGTGTGGCCCATGCAGCCTTCATCTTTGGGAGGAACTTGGTGATGAGGCCATTGGTTTTGGCTTGCATGTTGGTGTATTGGCCTTTCATGTAACTGAGCCATTCGAGCTTGAGATCCTGCTTCGACCATTTTGCGTATCCAGGGCGTTGGTTAGCGGGTAGCAGGGTCGTGTCGAGGGCGTCAAGGATCTTGCCTATCCGATCCGTCTGGGTCTTCATGGTTTTCTGGATAGTCGAGTGGCTCTGGTACAAGCGAGAACCTAGCGTGCTGCGCATCTTCTGGAGAATTCCCCTGGCTTTTGCATAGTCGGCAATGTCCTTCGTCCAAGAGCCAAAGTCCCACGGATTTCCGCCCGCCCACGCGCTCGTCTTGGAAGGCGTGTTGATGGCAGACTCGAGGGCAATAAATTCGTGCTTCTCGTATGTCCTTGTCGGATACTGCGCCGCAATGTGCATAATGGGGTTCCAAGCCTTGCCTTTGCCGCCGGTCGTATTCTCGTTGGGCCACACAAAAGGAGGCACATCCCACAACTCATTGACATAGTCACAGAAGGAAACGGTGTCTCCCTGAGCCGCGCCTGGCCTTGGGTCAGGAAACTTGAAATTCTTTGCATCGAGGTGCCGGAAGAATAGGTCGATCATCTGGGCCTCAAGGACGTGTTCCGTGTGATATTGAATGCCGGCAGCGCGTGCCTGCAAGGGGCTGCCAAAGTCAAAGTTGGTGCAGTCTTCGGGATCGACCCAGCCCCAATCAAAGCCATTTAGCTGGCCGCCCGGGGGGAAGTCGCCCGATATGTCGCATGCCCGATCACAGGCCTTGACAAGCTTCTCCTTGGCTCTCTTGTCAAACATATGCGGTAATTCGCTTCCTGCATGGTGGTCATGTCCATGATTTCGTTGCTGATGAGCATTGAAATGTGCGGCAATGGCGTTTTCATCAATCGTAGACGTCGGCGTCAGCACTTCTCTCTTGTGTTTGGCATCTGTCCAAACGCCGCCCTCATTACTCGCTGCTAGGCCAGCGTATGCTTCCTTGCACGTGATGCCTTTTTCGCCGTCTTTAGAAGGGCAGAAATACTCACCGGCATTGAGAGTAAGCGCTGGGCCGTATACACCACCTCTCTTGACCAGTGACGACACATGCCCACCAGAGATATGTTTCGTGAGCAGACTGGTACCATAGCTGTGCATAGACTCCACATCGGGCTCGGAAGCTCCCAACCTTGATATGTTTCTGGCCACGTCGTCGTCTTTTGAGCGGCCTTTAACGAGGAGGTGGCCTCGATCTTGAAGACTTCTTTTGGAAGGTATTGGGCCCAGGTTGGGACAAGTGCCGCCCTTGATGATGGTCTTCTCCCACGGGTCCGTCAGGTTGACCTCACCACCAGCCCAGCCAAATGTCTTGGGCGCCGTTGCTCTTGCAAACAAGCGAGCACCGATATCGAGACCGTAGGTAAAGGGGCATGTTCCCGTGGTTGAAATGCCTGCTGCGAACTTGGTCGTTAGGCTGACCTCGCCCACGACTGCAGCGGCCGCCGGGTCAATCTTCCATTTGGGGTCAAAGCGAACACCAAACTCCGCAGCGGCCGATATCTTCAAGGCAACGTCTCCAGAGGCAGTGACTCCGGCGTAGAATTCTGGCTTTTTAATTCCCGAGAAGTCACCTGTGCGATCCAGGCTTGGTTTGCTGTTGTCGATGAGTTGGGGCTTGTAGGAATTGCTGTCGGGCATGACTTGGCGGACCTAAAAATAAGTAGGAGTAATTTAGCAGTTGTTTTCATCGTATCGGGGGCTTGAATGGAAAAGATGCAAAGATAGGGGGTTTGCTACTCACTTCCCACTTAGCAATCTCCAGTTTGGTCTCAATCAAGCCAGCCATGCCGAGCGAGGCATCAATGCTGCCCTCAACAGTGAGCTGGGGGCCTATGGTAGCGATTCCAGGAATCTTAAAAGAAGCACCGGGGAATGGCAAGTTGAGAATGACCTTCTTCTGCTCGTACGTCACGCGAGCGAGGGCCTCAAGAGTGACGACACCGGTGACCCTACCCTTGTTGTAGAAGGTCAGGTAGCTCTGTTCGAGGTTAAGGGGCAGAGTGAGACTCTCAACGATAAGGGTAAAGCCGAAGCTGGACTCGACTTCGATGTCGAGGACAGCCTGGCCGAGCAGATGACCGTCATAGTTAACACCATCTACCGTTCCGGGGCAGTCCCACGACTCATCAAATAGCTTTGCCGTGACACTGTCGTCGTACTTGTGCGTGAAGTCGCGCTTGATCTCAGGCACGACGAGGGCGGCCAGCCAGTCGAGGATGCTCTTACCGAACCAGCGCTCTTGCAAGTCTCGAGGGGCAATCTTGTCAAAGTGGAAGTCATCGCGGAATTCCTCCTCGAGCCATCGCACCGGGTTCCCGCCAACGTCCTCCAGCGTGCGCTTGGCCAACCTCTTGCGGCCATGGACGTCTCGTTTCCGGGTGGCAGAACCGGCGACAATGTTCTTCCAGTAGTCGTCTTGGTTGCTGTAGTCGATACGCATCTGCGTGTTGCCCATGTCACGCGGCACGCGGTGAAAGTCGTAGTCAAATGTCAGCTCGTAGACGACAGGCTCGAGACTGGCGAGGTGCGAGAGGTGACGGGGTAACAGCTTAACATGGTCACTGGTACTGCCTGGGGCGGGCGTCATGCTCTTTGCGACTGCATACTTGCCTGGCCCACAGCCCTTGGGCATCTGCAGAATGGTGCCTGGGACACCATGGCCGAGGCCAATTTTGTGGCAATTGCTGCCGGGGGTATGGTCGTTGCAGACCATGCGCACCGTGTGCTCGCCCTCGGAAATGGAGTCGTTGCAGTCAAAGACGTCCCAGTTGGAGCCGTCGCGTTTGTCGAGCGAGATCTGGAGCGCCTCGGGCGAGACGAGCACGACGAACTGGAAGGCTGCTTCATTGGGGTTGTCGTCGCCGCCATCCGACGTCTTGTCCGTCTTGAAGATGAAGTCGGTGTCGGAACCGCCTTCAGGCGGGTGCTCAAACAGGTTCTTGAGGTCGACGGGCAGAAAGAGAGGCTCGCCGTCCGACTCGCAGCAAAACGTGCGCACGCGTTCCAAGTGTGGGCCGCAAGTGTCGCTGCCGCCAAAGTACGAGTCGGTGATCTGTACCGTCTTCATATCCGGACAGTGGCCGTCAAAGCAGTTACCGGGTTTTCCATACCACGCACAGTTTTTCCACTTGGAAACCTCCTTCTCAGGGCAGCAGTACAGCTTCTTGGTGTCAATATCCAGCTCCTCGAGAACCTCGACCAGAAGTAATCCCGTAAGCGCTGCTAGCGGGTACGCGCGACCGACAATACGCAAGATAATCTTGGCTACGTCATCGAGGATGTCGAGGACGGTGCCGGAGAAGGTCAAGGGCAGTTCACCACTGTGGCACTTTTCGCCCACGCCTCGCCACTTGCACACGTTCTTCTCTCCCAACGAACTTTCGCAGCAGTGCGCCATCTGGCCATCCAAGCAGTCGTGGCCGCCGCCGTACTTGCTCATATGCGTCATGACCTCGTCGTCCTTACAATAACCATTACACCATCTCGTCGCCCCTCCACGCCATGTGCACGACCTGGGGTCAGGCGCTCCCGACAAGGGACAGCAGAGAGCACTCTTCTGTTTCTTGCCGCACTTTTGGTCAGTAATCTTGATCTCTCCAGACGGGCAGTAGTCAACGCCGCACTTTGTAATGTAGCACATGTCGTTGGTACCCGTCCAGTTCTCGTCTCCTTTGTCGATCGATTTGAAATCACCCAAGGGCTTGGGGTCTAGGACCGCAGCCAGTGCAGTCATCTCAGCGTCGTCCTGGTCAATGGCCCAAATCAGGTAGCCTCCGAGGCCCAGCTTGGCCGCCAGATCCTTCTTCTGTTTGAACGTCTCCTTGTCATCAAAAGACACCCACTGGTCAGTATTCCATGTAATGTACTTGACACCAGCCTTCTTGTCATGGATTGGCTTGATCTTGTTGTTTTTGATAACTTCTTGGATCTCGCGGTAACTCAGAATGCCAGACTCGCCGCTGCACGCTCCCTTGGTTGCACCTCCCTTGAAGAGACAGCCGGGCTTGTTGCAAGACGGATCCGCCAGCTGGAATGCACGACCATAGAATCCGAGACCCATATTTAGCTTGTTTGCTGGGACTTCATTTCTCCAGAAGAGGTCAAACGCCAGGCTCATCTCCGTCAGGTTGGTGTGGCCGTAAATATGAGAACCAATCGGGTTTTCACGATCCCATACACCATGAAGACTGGTCGTGCCGTTAGTTGGTATTTAAAGAGATGAAGAAGAAAATCACTTACTCGTATGACATGACGTTGACAAAGTCGGTATACTCAACCGACTTGAGATCAAAGTGGCGCAGATACCAGAAGCTCGTCGGAGCTGTGTACGACACAATGTACTTGACGGGCTGCTTCTTGTTCTCCTCCTGAAGCTCCTTTAGGAATTGGGTAAAGTTCACGCCGTCTTCGGGGACACCGCCGCGATCATCCGCACCGGGGTACTCCCAGTCAAAGTCAACGCCATCAAAAGCGTACATGCGAAGGAACGACATGAGGTTGCCAATGAACTTGGACCGGTTCGCTTTGGTACTGACCATGTTGCTGAACACCTTCTGCAGAGGGCCCGGGTCGTTGTGCGTCCATCCGCCAATGGCAATGATCATTTTGAGGGCAGGGTTCTTCTTCTTGAGGTTGGTGAAGTCTGTAAACAGCTTATCGGGCAGATTGTCCATGCCGACGATCTGAAAGTCCGGCTGGATGAAAGCAAAAGAGAAATAGAGGTGAGTTAGCGAGTTGACGGGGATGTCGTCCAAGCCCTATATCTCACGGTCAGTCAGACAAACACGATGTTGGGTAGTATGGTGCAATTACCATATCCTGGCATTTGGAGTCGCGTCTCCATGCCTCATAATATCCAATAACACGGTTGAGCTGAGCAGAAGCCTTTTTCTTGGGACCTGGCTGATCGCAGTTGGACTGGCAACCGCCAGTAGCTCCGTGGTCCTCTTTATCACAGAAGTCCCTGTTTTGTCCAATCGTCAATGCTGGCCTACATCGCCGGCATATTCATGTTTTGGAAATGTACATACTTTGTCATCCCGCAGAAACCCCACTTGCCGCAGCAGACATTTAGAGGGCACTTTTGGCCAGGGATAGCTGCGTTCTTGCCGCATTCCGCTTTGGCGTTGCAGTTGGACCAACACACCTCATTGGGAGAGATTCCTGATGTACCGCAGGCTCTATACGGAGAGAAGAGAGTATCAGCCAGATTCCAGAACAACATGACATAAATAAAGATGATCACAGTGAGAGCAAGAAAAACACATTTTCCAACGAGCCAAACGACAGAAAGGAGGGGGAAAGGATACGCACTTCTCGCCATAGTTACACTGGCCAGTTGCCTTGGGACAGCATGCCTTGTTCTTGCAAGGGCGGTCGGGGCCGCAGGTATAATCGTCGCCACCGACTACTTGTCTCCCAAAAAGAGAAGAGAGTTCAGTACGTCCGATCAAGGAAACGCCGGTTTCGAGTGATGCCGGGATGATTTCGCGCCCATTGGCGTCATTGTTGTCGCGAGCAACGACGAGACCAGAGCTGTCGGCACTGCAGACCGGCAGCTCGTGGTCACGACGATACTTAGCCGAATAATCGAAGGGCCTGGAGTTTTGCGATGGCGAGTCAGCAGAATGAACTTTACTGGTCCAGGTTCCGGGACATGGCTGAGAGAAATCTACTTACGAGATTACAGCGCGACAAGCGCCTGGGATTTCGGGTACTCTAACCGCGTTGGCGCTACCAGGCTTTGCTGTGATGACTGCTCCAAGAGAAGGTGTAATGAGAGTAGAAAGAAGCATACAGCTCCATGAGAGCCGGGACCATGGTCCCATAGTTGCGTTCAGGGCTGAGCTTTTGGGGACTCTGCCCAACAATAGAAACGATAATGATGATCAAAGGAATGTGGTCCCCAATGAGGGGATTAAAGAGTTTACAAGAAAACAAGGAGAAAGAGCGTCTGCAAGGGCAAGAAACAAAGTCAGCTGCCGGATATCTATAGAGACAAGTCGGCCGAAAAGAGAGAAGATGCCGCGGAGTATCGTGTAGTAAAAGCGCCTGGCTGGTGATCTGGAGCAACCCGGCCCCCAACCTCAATCTTGATATTCATACTAAATTTCCCTGCCCTACATGTGCCAAAGGCCATGCTGGGGCCCAGGAGGCGAGGCCTCGGCTTTACTGTATTCTGGTGCTAGGCAAGGGCTGGGAAGTATCGAATGTCGATGGCAAAAAGGTGATTTTCCTACTTTTCCATTCAGCTGCTCGCAGGGAACCGCCAAGCAATTCCTCTTTGGGAGAAAGGGTCGTGTCATATTGAGTTTTCATCTGATATGGTGCTTACTGATGGGGGTTAGAAAGAGCAAAAAGCGGGCCGCTTCATTACCCCTGCATGAACCCTGCATGAACCCTGAGAGCACAAGCAAGAGAAAGCCTTGTCTCGGCGACAACCGTCCCGTACCGACCGTAACAGGCCAGCGGTTCGCCTAACGCTAGACTTAAAAAATGGAGATGAAGCTGGCCGAAATCACTGCGTAGTTGCACGCCTTACACAGAAGCGAGATAACCCAGCACATGTTCGCAGCACCCAGAAATCAAATTTCCATCTAATCTCGCCCCATCATTAACAAAATTCCCCTTCTAGGCAGGTGGCTATATATTAAAAGGCCTATGGATAGCACCTCGACCGTTCTCGTATGTGAAAATTTCCTAGAGTGGATTGCTCTGGTGACCCGGGCTGACCATCATTGATATCTTGGCAGCATGCTCTCATGATCCTCTCTATTGCATCGGGCAGTTGCATCCCGTCTCGTACCAGCCGGGGCGACGACAAGTTGAATCTGCTGGACTTCCTCGGAGGAAACTTCTCCTCGGACCCGGGCGACTATTCTGCGCCTCTACTACTCTGGGGTCGTTGACACCTTCTGAATTACTTATCACTCTTACGGTTCCCAGTTATTCCTTATGTCTGGGTAGATACAATACCCCCTCCATCCATTGTTTGGATGCCCTAGTCTCGTCTTCTCACTGTTCATTCTTTTAACTCTTGGTGGGAGAGGTAGGAAAATACCATCCGTCAACATCATGGTGGCCTTGCGGCGATTTCTTTTGGGTCTCGGGGCTCTTCTGAGCCTGAGTCCCAGCACTGTTTTTGCTGTCAAAATGCTCTACGACGACAGCCTTCCTGAGGATCTCGATGCGGCATGTTCTGCAGCCCTCATGGCTGATGTCGCTTGCGACCCTC
Source organism: Bipolaris oryzae ATCC 44560 (assembly GCF_000523455.1). Taxonomy (NCBI): domain Eukaryota; kingdom Fungi; phylum Ascomycota; class Dothideomycetes; order Pleosporales; family Pleosporaceae; genus Bipolaris; species Bipolaris oryzae. The sequence continues at coordinate 9,160 of NW_006911523.1, read as the reverse complement.
TCGTGCCAGCCCTCCGCCATGACTTCTTCTACCCTCCTGCCACGCTGACTCGCATGTGTACTGCTGGGTGCACTTCTGCGCTCCAGTCATGGGAAAGCTCAGTTCGGTCCACCTGTGGTAAAGACCTTGTCATTTCCGATCTTGACGCATCACCTATCATGTTGCCGGCCAGCCGCCGGTACATCTTTGATTTCACATGTCTCAAGGAAAACAATGCCTTCTGTGGCCCGGTTGCGGCCTTGGCCACTTTCTTCGCGAATCCTGGAGGTGAGTCTATCGCCCCGTGCAACAGCTTCTACATGATGCGATTGCCAATTTCAGACTCGCTAGCACATCATTACTAACAGCATGCCAGTATCCGCCTTCAATTATATTAATGAACTTCCCCAGGGCGCCACTCAGCCCAAGGATTGTGACCCGTGTCTCGCAGCCAGGCTGCGCATGCGCTCTGGGTCGCCCTACTTTGACGGTCCCGTCGTGGCCAGCGAGTCCATGTACCAAACCCTGACGTCCAGCTGCGGCATCACGGGTAAGCCTGCTACCACGTCTACCATTGACTATTTCACCGGCCAGCCGGAACCCACCGAGTCTGTCTGCGATGGCGACATGTACCAAATCCAGGGAAGTGATGACTGCTACAGCATCTCCAAGGCCCAGAGTGTCGGTACTGCCTGGATGCTGTCCGAAAACCATCTCGCTGCTTATTGTTACGAATTCCCAACTTCGGGAAGTCTCTGCATCACCAACACGTGCAAGACTGTTACAGTGGAAGTCAATACGACGTGCAAAGCCATAGCTGCAGCTGCGAAAATTACAGAGCCACAGCTGCTGGCTTGGAATCCTGTCATCAACCCGGTCTGTTCTAATCTCGACATGATGAACGGCACTACGCTCTGTATCGAACCACCCGGGCCCAAGCTGCCACCCGCCCAGACGACGAATGTTCCTCCGGTGACGCCTACCTCCGCTGCTCCAATTCCTTCCAATACCGCCATTGGATCTAACAAGCCATGCGGCCGCTGGTACGAGGTCGAAGCTGGTGACTACTGCAACTTGGTGACTCTCAAGTTTGCCATCTCTCTTAACGACTTCATGTTCCTCAACACAGGCATCAACTCCAACTGCACCAACCTCTTCGCTCATGAGAGCTACTGCATCCAGGCGGTTGGAGACATTAACAGCTATCCTGGCCGTCCCGGATATGTCTCCATCACCTTCGACCCCAGCGCGTCCTTCACCGGCGTTCCTTTCACTATGCTACCCAACGCCACCATGACCCTAGATCCACGACCGACCCAGATCCCACTGGCCACCGGCGTCCGCGATGACTGCGCTTTCTACTTCAAGGGCGATGAGTACCAGTACTCATCTGACGTGTTCGGCTACTGGAATAGCAACTGCGAAATTGCAGCATCCAACTTCAACGTCGATTTTGACAGCTTCGCGGCCTGGAACTCGCTCACAACAAACGTCACTGATCCAGCATGCGCATTCCAGGTTGGCCTACGGTACTGTGGCTCCTGGGGTCCGGAACCCACGCGATCCACCACCACAGCGCCCGAGCCCACGGGTACTGGGCCCCAGCCCCCAGCTCCCACACACGAGGGCCAGCCGACAGATTGTGACGGCTGGCATGTCGTATCTGGCAGTGACTCGTGCCAGTCCGTCGCTGATAGTGCCGGAATCTCTCTTGCAACATTCCTTGAATGGAACCCTGCCGTCAGTACTGACTGTACCGCGAACTTTTGGCTCGGACAAGCGTACTGTACTCACAGACAGGGCCAGGGAGTTAGCATCACAAGCTCTGCATCGAGTACAACGTCAACAACAGCCAAGCCTACTCCTCCGGCTCCCACACACACTGGCCAACCTGCCGACTGCAACAAGTGGGATGTCGTTGCAGAAGGCGATAGCTGTGGCTCCCTCGCCAGTGACAACGGCATTTCAGTCGACCAGTTCTTCGCCTGGAACCCTGCCGTTTCCAAGGACTGTATCACCAACTTCTGGCTTGGCCAAGCCTACTGCGTCGGTCGATCCAGCGTTGGCGGTAGTACCCCTACCAAGACGACGTCGCCAACATCGACAGCGAAGCCGACACCGCCCGCGCCAACACATACCGGCCAGCCGGCTAACTGCAATAAGTGGGATGTTGTGCAGACCGGTGATGGATGTGCGTCCATGGCGAGTGATAATGGCATCACGGTCGATCAGTTTTTTAGCTGGAACCCTGCTGTTTCGAGGGATTGCGTGACGAACTTCTGGCTTGGGCAGGCGTACTGTGTTGGTATTTCTGCCTAGACACAGTCATTGAGACTTGTTTTATGATGGAAGTTTTTACATAGAGCTATGGGATTGATTGTTTCGTGAAGACTTAGATACAGGGGTGAAGCTGCCTGACTGCATGTAAGGGTATTGCCGTCACCCAGCTATATAGGGGAAGACTCGCTGTTTCCCAGCAAGTCGCGTCCAGACGTAGATCTATACTTGTCCCACTCGAAACCAAGCCACTCCTGCCTTCCTAAGCTTTCGAACAAACTCATGACTTCCTCGCTGGGTCTCCAGTCGCCAACCTGCCACTGCACCACCGGCGGTGTTAGTTCTTGACCAGCGGCATCGTCGGCCTTCTGCCTCTTGTTACCACGCCCAGCAATGAACTTGACGCCCCATCTATGACCGTTTTTCATTGGAAGGTCATATTTCTCCACTTCTCTGTCCTCTGAAGGGTCCCACCACAAGTGCGTGAAAATCTCTGCTTCCTCGAGGCTCGGCATATTATCACGAGTCAGTGACTTTGCAAATGATGCAAGCAGAGGCTCGATCCGCTCCCTGCAGGGCTCAACACGGAACATATTCAAATCGTAATCGTACTCGTCGTCCGGGTTATCGCCATACTCAGAGTCGAGGTTCTCATCCTCCTCCGTGTCGGTTTCGCGGGGGTAATGTTCTGTGTCTGAGATCTTGTAGCCTCCTTGTTCAGAGTCGTGTGGATCTTCGCCATCAGGGCCGACAAAGTACCACCGCCCGTCGGGGCGAAGCGAATGGAACTCGAGCCGGAATCGCCGCATCTGTGTCCACTGCTGGTCCTCTGGCGCCTCGGGACTGGGAAACATGTCCGGAGTGACCATAGCACGCACGTCAAACAGGCTTAGCTGCGCACCGAGCTTGCACAGGCCGATAGAGACCGGATCTTTCTCCGCGGGATGAATCAGGTTCGGCCGTGCCACGGACTCGTCATGCTTGGGGCGCGAGAAGAAAGGCCAGAAGTGCAATGCGGCTCTGGTCAGACTGGTCGGGATGCTCTTGCCGCCAAGGTACTTCTTTTGGTCCATGATGGCAGCGCCGAATTCGTGGCGGGCATCTCGGAGGGGGCCCTCCCATGGCCAGGTGTAGTGCTCGCGCATCACCCTACTTGGCATAGAGGCCGGCATAGGCCGCTCCCATAACCAGGGGGCATTCCATTCTTGGACAGCTGGCAGGTGGACAAGGCACTGTAATGGCACGAGGGGAGATAGAGGACGTATGTCTGTCGCATTCTCGGCGCCGGAGCCGTACGATCTTGACCTGATGGCCAATTTGCTCACAAAGGGAAGATCTGGTAGTGTCTCGGGGTCCTGCAGCCTCAGGCGGCGCGAGTGATACCTGCGATGGTGGCAACTTGGCTTCTCTGGGTCAAATTTCTGCGGCTGAATTTCGACCTTGATGGCGATGGTGACTGGAGGGTCCTTAGTCTCGTTGTAGGCAGCGGCAATCTGCTTATAGAAGGCATGAATGCGTGCCGACAAGTGGGCGCTGACAGCATTGGTCTCCTCAATAGGTTCATGGCATTCCAGTGGCTTCTCTGCATCTTCATCGACGAGGAGGAGCGGCAGTGGGAGATCATATTGGCAAGTTCCGAATTTTGCGTCTAACGCTGCTTTGGCCTGTTCGAGAATCTCATTCTCGAAATCCGGGTCCGTCTCGCGAAGCGGCATGTTGATTGATACAATATTGGGAATTAGTATTGGAGGGGACGCGGAGTGGAGAGTAGCGGGAATGACTATTATATACTTAGCCGGGTGGGGGTCCCCTGTTCGCTTCCATCTTAGCCTGAGCTTGCCTCTTGAAGGCGTAGAAGGATCGCTCGTAAGTGGGTCCATTACAACAGACCCACTTAGCGATCGGCTTTGTAAGAAAACTCATTCTTCCGATAGAAAACTAATCACTTCTGTCTTCTACACTCATTTGGTAGATGCTCTTTGTTTGCGAGTGACCTGACACATACTGGCGAAGACGGTCAGTAGAACGTACCTCTTCACCCCAAATAAGTCATCTTTGGATGGCGGTAATGCGTTTCGATGTTGCAATTGGTATGAATTAAACAATGACTTACCAGAAAAAGTTTGATGTTCTTTATGTATTCCTGACATTGAAGTTTTATCAAGATATGTTGAATATACAGCTATAATCTCATTGGAGTAGGTGGCACCTGAATTCTGGACTGTTTGTTGCGACTAACTCATATCGCTTATCTCCGGGGTGTAACGGCGCTGGAATCAAGCATAGATTACAGCCTGATATTACCAAGCTGTACAGTTGCACAAACTTCATACCATAGGCCACCTGGGTGTTACTCAACCGGAGAAGTGCTTCAAAATGGTGGATACACCCCACAAATCAAAGCCGTTCTTAGTACTGTAGAATTCACAACGTAAGGCGGCGATATCTAGATGTACCTCTGGACGACTAGAATATTTGAATATACGTAGTCTCAGACTTTGAGGGAGAGCGCGAAAGATCGCTTCAACCATTCCCTGTGGCACAGCGATTGACGTACTACTCCAGGTAAAAAAATTCGAAAACTAGCTGTATGGCATTTCGTTCCTGAACGAGGCAAAGATCAGTCGACCGTGTAGCAATTACATGTTGGTGCTACTCTCTTCATGCTTGCTTACCGGGAAATGATCGCAGCCCTTTCTACTTGGCCCACATACCATCTTCACACAGATTGGTGAAAGCTATGTAAAAAGGCTACTCATAGAGGTAGGTATACTCTACAGCTTCGGATGTGTTCGGTTAAAATTCGTTTTCCCGCTGCTAAAACCAATCTGCTAGTACTAGTCTGGACTCCGTCTAGAACTCTAAGATGGAGATGGAGACGGAACATGGAGCTCCGATTAGGTTCACGTAATACCCGTATATAAGTTTGGTTTTCTGGAAAGAGATTTCGACCAATCGGCATACTAATGAACCTACCCTAGCAAGCGATCCCAAAAGCCGCTGGTACGAAACCTTCAAACTGAAGGTTTACATGTGGATAAGAGGTCAGCACAGCAAAAGTCTTTGCGCATCGAACAACCATAGTTAAGGAAAACAAGGGAAGAGAGAAGACTACTTTCCGAAACTAGAGTTCTACGGTAAGTATATGCAAGCGAGTGATAGCCTATACACTATTCACAATTGTGCGCATTCGCCTTAGACGACTCCTACCTGATTCATCAAGTGCGGTACCACCGAAGTAATACCGAAGCCGTCAGTCTGGCTCCCGCTTATATCTCAGTGGGTATAATATTCAATATTAGAACCTAGTAGTATTACGTGTGAAACGGGTGGTGACATAGATCAAAGTTCTATACGCGGTAGAAAAAAATTAAGAAGTACACCAAGCAGCATCACCACATATATTTAAACGACTGCTGTTCCGTCTCCAAGTCCACACAACACACCGTCAAGTCAACCATATACATTATCGCTTCATTTTTTGGTAAACATCATGGCGCGCTTCTTCCTCTTGCAACCTCTACTCTTCCTCACTTGTATGTTAATCTTGCTCGCGCATATACATACCCAGACTAATGATAGAGTATAGGGATCGCTTGTATATTCGCTAGCCCTCACGATCTTGTAGTCCGGCAGGGCAGCTGTATGTCAACATCATCCGCACGTACGTCTACTTTAGTCCGTAATGGTGCTATTGAAGTTAATGTATGTATATTCCTGTCGAGTTAGGTGCACAACTAACTCAATTAGCTGCGGCCATCTACAACTGGCAGTGAACGACGACCAACTTTCTTTTTGTAAGCAGCTGCTAAGAACATTTAGAGATTGCATACTAATAAGTGCGAAGTCCCAACGGTGAATTTGATCCATTCCGAGTAACTGCTTATCGGAGCCATGGTGGAGGAGGGTGGGACATTCACGTGGGGATTCGAAACGGCCATTCTTTGGTTATTGGTCGTTTGTAAAGTAAGAATTCTACTCTCAACACTTAACGGGCGGATGACTGAACTTTGTAGTTATGCGTTTTAGATGGGCGTTGAATTCACTGACCGGATCTGCGACTATAACCACTGGTCCCCTCAATGAATGTGAAATGTACACTCTAGCGCCAGTGTGGAGCCTTCCGGATGTAAGGGACTCAAGTATAGTTAGAACCGTTCACTCCAGCTAACTCTTAGACAAAGGATCAATATAACCTCTACTGGAATCAGGGTGGACGACAAACAATTGAAGGTACAAATGTGCCATTATTGTCGCTAGTCATGACATGGGAACTTTGGAACGAACCAGGTCAGTGATCCTTTGTGAAGGAAAAAAAGGTGCAGCATTCGTCTTAACGAATCGAGTTCTACCTCTATGCCATGTAGAGTGGTGTATACCACCTCTGGAGGAATAACTAGTGCCTGCAGTTAGAACATGGCCACACTTGTTTGGTATCACGCGAGAGTCTCTCTATAGTATGAGCGAACCAAGTCACCTTGTTTAAATCTGAGGCAATTTTCAGAGATTGTGCACTACACTATTGCAACAAATCATAAGAGACGTGTGATTAAAGTTGATCTTGCACGTTGACTCGTAATACCAAACAGTCTAAAATGACAATAGTAAGCTTAGCAATAGGATTGGAAAAAGTAGCTATTTACACCCAGCTAGAATACACTAGCCATCTGACCATCTCCCCAAATATATACGCGGCTGAAGTCTAAGCCTTCTTACAAAGCGCCAACAAGGGTGTTGTAGGCCTGCTTGGGCTGGTAGTTGGTGTCGAACAAGAGAGGGCGGTCGTTGGCGCGCCAGCTGTCCTTGTCGGAGACACCCCAGACGGTGATACCAACACACTTTGACACGGCAAGACAGCCGTTCATGACGGTGAGGAAGTCGCTTGCTGCGGCGCCGGCGATATCGAGCTCGGTAATGGCAATCTCCTTGACATTGGCGGCGGCCAGTGCCTTGAGGGCGTTGGGGACGCCGGAAGCCGGGTTCCAGCCGCCAGGTGCGGCAAGATGGGCTTGTGTGCCAATGCCGTCAATGGGAATGCCCTGGGAAATCCACTTGTTCACGTGGGCAACCATACCCGTGGTGACCTTGGCGTAGTTGGCACTGTCGAGGTTGTAGTCGTTGATGTAGAGCTTGGCGTTGGGATCAGCGGCGCGTGCGGCGCGGAAAGCGATGCCAACAAAGTCTTCGCCGAGGACACGGCTAAAGACGCTGTCTCGAAGTTGGCCATTCTCGGCGAAGATCTCGTTAACGACATCCCACTGCAAGATCTTGCCCTTGTAGTGGGTGACGATCTCGGTCACGTGGTTCTGGATGACCGTGGTCAGGGTAGCGCGGTCGTTGATTTGCGTGACCCATGTCGGCAACTGCGAGTGCCAGAGGAGTGTGTGACCACGCAGGAGCTTTCCGTTCTGGGTGGCCCAGTTGACGACGTTGTCAGCGTTGGTGAATGTGAACCTACCACGTGATGCTACATACGAAGACGAGTCAGTTTACAATCATCGATTCAGGGTGAAAGAACAAATTCCGGTACTCACGTTCGGTAGCATCCCACTTCAAGCTGTTCTCGTGCGTGATCTGTCCAAAGCTGTTCTTGGCGATCGTCATGAGGGGGGCGTTGTTCAGATGGTAGTGGTCGATTTCAGTGCCGTAGTAAATCTTTCCTTTGGCCTTGAACTTCTCATGCAATCCACCTGCAGCTCCTGAGCCTCCACCACCACCACCGCCGCCGCTGCCTCCACCGTTGCCCCCAGTAGGAGCAGGGCTGCTACTGTCAGTAGTAGTGGGGGCGGGCGATCCACCACCAGTACCAGGAACACATTGGGAGTAGTAATCACTGAAAGGAGTGGTAAGCGAAATATTCAATGAACAATCTCCGCGATGCATCGGAAGGAGCTCTTACTTGACCTTGTTACACACTGAGCCAGAAACGCATGTTGTGGAGCCGCCCCATCCGACACCACCACCTATTCAAAGCAAGATCAGTAAACTATTGCGATCCAAAGGTTATCTTCGAGGAATGACCTACATTGGCCGTACAGGGGAGATTGGCCGAGAACGACAGCGGGGGCGACGACGAGTGCGAGAGTAGAGGCACGCATGATGGTGGCTTCCTGGTACTCGGGAAGATCGATGGTCGAGAGCTAATAAGCAATAGATTCACGACTTTATGAATGGATTTGCTTTCCTCTTATTCCCTTGTCATGACGATGACAGCCAAGACATGGCCAAAGTGTCACAATCAAAATCCGCTTGAATAGAAAGCCAAGAGGGTGGAAGCGGAAGTCGACATATTGGGAAAGTTGGAATCCCACGAGTAATGAGGCGGGGTACATGCTTCCTATACTACGCCAAGGCTCCGTCCCTCTTAAGTCCATTGTTTTCATCAATAACGAGATGGCACATGGGCAGAGCGAAGTGGAAACGCCCGACCCCGAGTCCCCAACCCTAGGGCCGGACTTTGGTCTTCAACTCGATGTGTATCCGTGATCCGAGTGTGTGGGCAGACGTTACAACACAATTACTGGTCGAGTCCACGAATGACATGTCTACGAATAACAAGGGTCCATATATATGTTCATTTGCGGCGACTCGAGGTTGATGAGGAGAATTATATTAACTGACCAATACCATTACCCAGACATCACAAATGTGCGCTGATCTAATATGGTTACACGGAGCCAACTGCCGCATGGGTTGTCGCTCTGCTTGGCGAATTCGTTCCTGACCGTAATACCTTTGACTGGTAAGTAGACCGATCATGCTAGAGGTACTTGAGTTAGAATGAGCAACAGTCGAAGGAGAAATCCGACACCTAACGGGATCGGCATCGGGACTAACGTCCATCCCTCCGTGGCGCAAATCCCTGTGTGCCGCAATCGGCCAATCAGCTCCCAAGTTTTAGGAA
>NW_006911522.1:0-30081 GCF_000523455.1 Bipolaris oryzae ATCC 44560 | reverse complement strand
ATCGCAAGCATCTATTTACTATAACATTACGTTTTTATAAATATTAAGCTATTATGTGGCGTTGTAAAGCCTCATTTTTGAGATCGCTGAGATGGTGTTCAGCGTGCACGAGATGAATCCGTGCACGAGGTGCACAGACACGTTATCTGGTTCCATACATTAGACCGCGAAGGGCGATCAAGCCGCAAGCTATGGTACTGCGCCCGGTCACATACGATGGAAAATGTAGGGGTCCCTGCCAAAGTAACAAATGCTAGATTGCTTGATTTTTTATACTCAAAACGTCCTTCTCATAGCCTAGCCTCCTCGTACGCCCTCCGGGCCTCTTTGGGGCCTATCGGCCCCAAGCAGGTCATCTTAGTCATATCTGACTTAGCATTGTAGATATGAACTCACCGAACACTACCTTGGCTTAATGGCTGTTCCTCTACTGTGAATATAGACTATTTGACTGTCTTTACCCTTGTTGCCCTTACTTCGTGTCTTCATCCACCTTTACGTCGGACAGTACCCACTGTTATGTACAGAATTAGGATCATCATATGAAGGAACGATATTCTACTGTTTTGTTCAGAGGGTCTCAATGGCTTGTTGGTTGCATAGCTCTCAAGGCGATCAAGATGCCTATGGCCTCTGTAGTCCTCTGTCTTAACAACATTGTATTTTGAATAGCTGCTACGCGCAGTGCAAGGCGAGCACCAAATTTATTGCTACTGGGATGGTGTTCGGCAATCACTCGGATGCGTACATGATAATACTGTCTTTCCCACCCAAACCCAAGGTGCACACATAAGCCACTCACTATAACAAACCACGTAGCCCCTCGTTTTTTCCAAGACCAGTTGCTTCCCCAACACGCCATAGATGTGTAGTACGTACATGGATGAATTTGGACCTAACCCCACCGAGCGGCTATAGGAGAAACAAGACCCGAGCCCGAGAGGGTGGAGAAAGGGAGGGAGAATGTGGGGAAAGGGCACCCCACATTAGCGGAGAAAGGGTGTTGTCAGAACCTTGTCTATTACCACGTAGAGTTCCCCAATACGAGGGAAATATTAAAGGAAGAAGCATTCTGTTTTGTTGATAACTAGCGACCATCCGAAGGAGAAAAAAAAAGCAAGGATACATTGTAATCCGGCGATACCATAGTCTCTACTATCGCATACTTGGTTGTTTACCAATTACCTTGCGACTGCTACTTTTCCTTTACTATTACTACTAGACTAAGAAATAATGCCTCCCCCATCTCCTGCATACACGGATCCCACGTACCAATCAACCCACTACAACCTCTTCCGCGACTCCATCACTAAGCCTCTGAAGCGCGTGCTGCCACCTGGGATTTCGCGTTCGACATTCGATGCAGCGCTCGCGCGATACAGGAGCGTGGTAGGGGACGAGCAAGTCTACGACAGCGAAGAAAAACTAGTCGAGTATATTGATCCGTACGAGCTGCATGAAGCGGAAGGGGCGAGGAAGATTCCTAGTGCGGCGGTGAGACCCAAGAATATAGAGGAGCTCAAGGGAGTACTAAAGGTGTCGAATGAGTTTGGGATTCCCGTGTGGACGTTTTCAAGGGGAAAGAATCTAGGGTTTGTTTTCCTTCTCTTCTCTTCTCTTCTCTTCTCTTCTCTCTCTCTCTCTCTCTCTCTTTCTTTCTCTCCAATCTTCCAAATATAAAATGTAATGGCTCGTGTGATGAAGATGGCTTCTAACATTTGAAATAGATATGGTGGCCCAGCACCGCGAGTCACAGGCTCCATGGCACTAGATTTGCACCGCATGAATAAGATTATCGAAGTCAATACCGAGTATGCTTACGCCGTTGTCGAACCGGGTGTCACATTTACAGACCTTTACGAGTACTGTGTCAAGAATAAGCTAAATGTGTGGCCGTCGGTTCCATCGCTGGGCTGGGGCTCCGTCGTTGGCAACACGCTCGATCGGGGCACAGGCTTCACGCCGACATCGACGCACCACCAGCACATTGCTGGCCTAGAAGCCATGCTTGCAAACGGCGATCTGGTGCGGACCGGCCAATTTGCAGTGTCCAACTCTCCGTCTGCGCATCTCTCCAAGTTCACCTTTGGTCCTAGCATCGAAGGCCTTTTCTTACAGTCAAACCTCGGTGTTGTGACCAAACTTGGCATCTGGCTCACACCGGCGCCACAGGCCTACATGTCGTGTACTTTTGCCATGCCGGAGTTGGAAGACGCCGAAACAATTGTCGACATCTTTGGCCCGCTGCGTCGCGACGGCCTACTGCCAAACACCGTGTATGTGTCCAACGTGACAGAGTGGCTCGGTATGATGGGCCGGCGCGAAGACTTTTGGCCACACAAGACGGCGATTCCTGACTGGCGGATCAAAGAGCTGCAGACGGAGCTTGGGCTTGGGTACTGGAATGCAAAGTTCGGCCTGTACGGGGCAAAAGACGTGATTCAAGCGCATTTTGACCAACTGCAAAAGATTATCCTGCAAAAGGCGCCAAAGGGCCGGCTGGCGGGTAAGATGTTTGCTGCACCAGAGGGCCAAACGCTCGATGCAGCGTCAGTACCCGAGGCTGAGGGCGGCTTCTTTGTCGGGGTGCCTTCGCTTTGGTCGCTGCCCATGGTCAAGTTCAACTTGCCCAAGTCTGGAGGCGGCATTGGCGCACATTACGACTACAATCCGATTATTCCGTCCAATGGCAAGGAGATTTTGTCGTGGGTCAAGACGGCCAAGGGCGTTTGTGAAAAGCATGGATTTGACTTGTTCTGCGACTTCTTCATGCACGAACGTCATGTCATCTTCATAAACATGTTGACATTTGACAAGTTGAATGCAGGGCAGCTAGAGGCGGTGCAGAGGATCTTTGACGACTTGTTCGAGCAAGGGAAAAAGAGGGGGTATAGCAATTATCGCAGTCATGTGGATTACATGGGTACGTATCTTTGCTGTTTGGCTGTGGGGGGGTTTGTGGGAGCTGACAAGGGGCTAGATCGCGTTGCCTCGCTGTACGATTTCAACGACCATGCATACCGAAGATTTGTCGAGTCGATCAAGGATGCAGTGGATCCAAACGGCATTCTTTCACCGGGCAAGCAGGGCATTTGGCCGAAACGGTTCCGCGAAGAGGAGAAGACAAAGGCTCACTTGTAGTATGTGTACAGTAAGTTGTCAGAGAAATGGAATGGTGTCAGGGATATTAGTGGCGTTCTGGCCATGGACGGTGCTTTTGAATGGACGCTTGTCTGTCATGTGGCTAGACACCATGTGGTTGATTGTATTTTTGTGTTGTGTTGCTGTATCAACATGAGCCCCTAGCTAGCCCGGTAGATGGTTTCGAGGAAATGTCATTGATAGCAGTGTCTTTGCAGGAGATGGGGGCAGTATGTCTGTACCATGGATATCCCCATCATTGTGGAAGCATTCGGATCGTGATGACTAGGATACCATGAAGTGTATACTGTACCAGGGTCACGAGTAAGGGGGTAGACGTCACATGCAGTCTTGCAAACTTGTTTTTCGAACAGTACTGTGTAGTAGTAGTAGTAGGGTATAGTATAACTTTGGAGACACAGATGATACATGACCGAGTCAAGTGGTGAGAGCGGTGTACCCTGATTCTGCCATCTGCCTGTGCAGTCATGATCGTCCCGCCACCGAGATCGAGACTGAAAAGACCGTGTGGTGCAATTACCTGTCGACGATCTGTTGCAGCCATCGACGAGTCGTGGAGATTAAAGCAGCGATAACCAATCGGTGAGATTATCGTATGAAGATTAGCCAATTCGGAAGCCCCGATGGGTGTGGCGCTGAGGTGTGGCGCGTGTGGCGGTCGCAGCCAGCAAACTCGGTGGCACAATTGGGGGTGGCTAGGAAAGGGAGAAGGCAAAAGGGTTGAGGGTTATTAGAGGGAAAGACGAAGTTGGGTCTGCACTGACTACACTACACTACTACACTATGGCCGCTAGGAGGGATGGTGAGGGTCGATGACTGAGAGGTCTGGGGAGGCAAGCGGGAGGCGTGGAGATGCGGTGCCTGACGATCGATAAGTGGACTGCTGACGGTTGTGGGTGCAGGAGTACTTCTAGTGTGTAGTAGTAATAGTAGTAGTAGCAGTGGTAGTAGTGGTGGTAGTAGTGGTGGTAGTAGTCTGGGAAGGTGCAGCAGCTGGGGCACATGGCAGGGTGGAAGGCGCAGTGGACATGGCATGGCATGGCATGGCAGGGCCTGAGGTGAAAATGACGCAGTGCAGGCGTGGCGGAGTAGCGAGTAGCGTGCAGCGGATTCCATGGTTGGGGGCGGCGTTGGAGACGCGACACAGACATAAGACAGGCAAGGATTTCGGAGCGACTGAGGTTGGCAGTGGCTGAGGAGGGAAGGAGCCAATCAGCGAGCAGGAGCGGGCAAGCCAAGGCGGAGGGCGGTGGGTCAAGGAAGTATCGCTCCGACGGTGCCTTGTCCATCTGATGAATCTGATAGCAGCAGCAAGAGCGGCACAAGCACAAGCACAAGCACGAGCACGAGCACAAGCACAAGCACAAGCACAAGCATAATAAGCAGAAGCAGGCGCACGCGGGCAGGCGGGCCAATGGCGAATGGCGAGGGACGGAGGGTGGCGCGTCAACATTCCGGCCGGCGATTGGCGGGCCGGGGTTTAGGCGGCTGCAGCTGCAGGGCCAGGTCAGCAGTCACCAGCCATGCTATGCCATGCCATGCCACGCCATCCGTCCATCCATTCCACCCATCCATCAGCCAAACCGTTGACGACTGTGGCCATGCATGACGACAGGCCGAGGCCGACGTCGAAGCCACCCAAGTAGGCGTACACCAGGCAGTGTACTACGCGGTGCACAGTCACGTCCACGTATCCATGTAGCATGTAGTTTGTTGTACAGGTGTGTCTACACCTAAGTAGTATCTCGCTCCATAGCATGCGTAGTCGGCATGGACCTACATGGAAGCTGCATGCTCGCCCTCGTGTGGCGGCGGCCATGGCAGAAGACGGCAGCTCGAGACGACACGACACGACGCGGGCCATGTCAGCGAGCGGCGAGCGGCTCCAGGAGGGCGCAATGTTTCGGAGAGGTGTGGCGCCCATGTTCTTGCCTCTTCCCAAGTGCGCAGTGGGCCCCGCCTCGTCTGGCGCTCCTACACAGCCCCAATGGGCTTGCGTTGGTACTCCTAGCCTGGCCCTGCACCTCGAACGAGCCCCATCATCGCCTCCCCGTCGCCTCACCCATCGCCTGCCTCCGTCGCCCTCATCGCCAAAAAGGGCCGTTGCAGAAGGCAGGAAAAAAAAAAAAGGCCCGTGGCCGCCGTGATCGATCCTGACTCGGTCCCCGTCTGCGTGCGTGTGGATGTGTGTGTGTGTGTGCTTGCTTACATAGTCGTCGTCCATGTCGTATGTACATGCCGACCTAAACCAGGCTGGCTGGCTGGCTGGCGGGCTGCACCACCCCCATCTCTTCAGCCACAACCCCATCCACCTCGCAGCTCGCTCGCCCTCGGCACCCTTTGACCACGCACCACCCGCGCCCTGCGACCCGGCCGCCCTGCCACCCTGCGCCTCACCCTCACCTTCACCTTGACCTTCACCTTCACCCTCACCACCAGGCAAGCCCTGCACCACTTCCCCAAACGCTCCCTTCTCCCCCATCCCCCATCCCCCATCCGCCCTTGCCCGCTGTCCGCTGTCCGCTGCATGCTGCACTGTGTCCTGTGGCTCAACCCCTCCACTGACGTCCTGCGCTCGCCAGGCGCCAATTGCCGCTTGCTCCACCCGGCCCGCTCTGTCTCTGATTGAACGGCACACGGCGACCCTCTAATACCATTGTGCAATTGCGAAGCTGGCTCTCCCACCTGCCCACGTTCATCTCGAGTGTCGGTAGCAGACACTCGCACGCGCGCACGTGCACGTCTGCATCTCATCGCATCGCAACAAAGGTCAGCACCACCGCGATCCCCCCCATGCCGCTTCGCTGATCAAGAGAAGCCCTGCGCAATCTTGCCCGTTGCGACTTCGCCAGTGCTGACGCGAGTCTGAAGACGCGTATCTCAACTCCTCGCTCCTGTCGCCCCCAGCCCACCATGGCCGCCTCGACGCGAGCACTCACCCCAACCCCGACAAATCCATTTAATGCTGTCAACGGCCCCAGCACCCCAGGCTCTGCAGCGCGCAACTCGCACGGCGGCGCAACCTTTGGAACCCATCTCACAAAGTCTCCCCGCGGCCTGTCGCCCCAGCTCTCCCCACAGGCCCTCGCCGGACCTGGTGCCCTCGTCGACGAGCGCCGCTTTCGCGAGCCTTCATCGCGCCAGACGAGCCCCAATCCTGCGGCTTCGGTCCTGCAGAGCCTGAATGGCACCGTCCAGTCCATCGGCCATTCTTCAGGCGCCCCGCAAGAATCCGCGCCGGCTACCAAGCCCGACAAGATTGCGAAGCCGCTCATGATCCCAGATAACAATGGAGTCACTGGCGAAAACATGCAAACCAGCCCAGTCAGTCTTTCCAGCTTTGGCGATGGGGATGCGCCAAACGCGCCCGGTGTCTCTGCCACAGAAGGCGGTGCTCTTGGCAACACGCCTCGGGAAGGAGCGCCTCACCAGCCGCAACAACAACAGCAGTCGCAGCACCATCAGCATCACCACCAGCTCATCGCCCCAAACCCTGCCGACAACCCGGGAAACCGCGCCTTTACCTTTCCCGGTCCCCTTCCCCCGGAGCCTGATCCTCGCGCCCCAGCCCGCCAGATGAGTCTTCCTGGATACGGCCAAAACACGCCCAAATCGCCATCGACAAAACGCCACAAGTGCCCATACTGCTCTACAGACTTCACCCGACACCACAACCTCAAAAGCCACCTGCTAACCCACAGCCAAGAAAAGCCCTATGAATGTCCCACCTGCCAAGCACGTTTCCGCCGTCTACATGATTTGAAACGACATACGAAACTACACACCGGCGAGCGTCCGCATACCTGCTACAAGTGCGGCCGCAGGTTTGCTCGCGGAGACGCTCTTGCGCGACACAACAAGGGTCAAGGTGGCTGCGCGGGCCGCCGCTCTAGTTTCGGCATCGATGACGATCTTGGCGATTCCAAGGGTGATGAAGGCATGGACGGCGTCATCTACACTGGTGAGCCTGACGGAGAGGGCGATGAAGACGACGACGGTCGCCGTGTCAGCGAACCCGCGCGCAAGCGACAAAACACTGGAAACTCAACGCAAGATTCGTACCACCAGCATTCTAGCACGTATCCGCCAATTGCCGCGAACCGGGGCTCAGGCAGCCAAAACAATCTTCGACCTTACTACCCAGGCTCTTCTGCGCAGGCAGCTAATGTGTCGCCCAAAGCAGCTCCGACCAACCTTGCTTCTGTTCACAACGCAAACACGCAATCGAATGTCTTTGGCCAGGGCGGCATGACGGAGAGTCCACGGCCACTCTCACCAGGCCAGCAGGAACAGCATCGCCTTGCGCCAGAAAGCAACATGCCAGGCTCGCGCTCACCAAGCCTATCGCATCACATGCACCAGCAAAATTATGCCCGTGGCCATGGTACACCTCCTGTTAGCCTTGCTCCGCCCAACACCAGTAATGGACCTCACTTGCCCTCTCTACCTGGACTTAACCCCATGCCTCCAAAGCAAGGCACTCAGGGAGGCAAGAGCAACGGCCCCAGCATGCTTCAGCACTCGGCCATGGCAGCTCCCACAGGTGGCTCACAACCAGGCAGTCTCTCTAGCCACGGTGGCAGCGGCAGCAGCACACGTGAAGTCATGGGCAACCATGTCGATGTGTGGCAATATGTTCGCGAGATTGAAGCTCGAATGGCTCGCATGGAAAAGGAGCACAACGACAAAATCTCCACGTTGCAAAACGAAATCACCACACTGCGTGCCCAGCTGGCACAGCAGCATGTTAATAACACACAAGGCTAACAGCAAAGTCACTAGTGGGGGCCCCCTTTTCTTCCGGCTGCAAGGGCTTCTCTTTGTGGTTTCGCTACAGTGTCATGTTTTCTTTCTTCCATGTGTGTGTGTGGCTTGTTGTCTTTAGACCGGCGCTCTGCATGGGCGGTGCGGTGAAAAGCGCTCGACGAGCGAATAACGGAGGCGTTCTACGGAGTACAAACCCAAGATTGAGCAACAGACGTCAGGGATCACGAAGAGCATGTAACAATGATACCCCATGCTAAGATTGCATGCACTCGATATTTGATCATGTTTCGCACTTGGCTTGTCTCTTCTTCCATCTTCCCTGTCTGTACAGTAGGCTTCATAGTATTTATTTGAGTGTTTGATTGGATTGGCGTACCAAATGCGGAGAGCTTGATGTGATGATGAGCATGCGTGAAGAGAGAAAAAAAATTTCTTCTGCCCTTATTACTATGTACACACAGGCTTGCGATGGCTGTGGTCGGTGACGTACGTACGTGTGATGCCAGCAAAGCATGCAAAGCCACACGCGGGTCTCTTCCAGCATCTTCCTTGGCTGCTGTCCATGTGAAGGGGGTGAAGGAAGCGACTTGTGCTTCTTTTTTGAAACCATTGCCCGGTACATGTAACTCGCTGGACAAGTCTTGTCGAAATAAGCAAGCAGACGCAAGCACGAGGCTTGTTTGCAGCAGCGAGCACATGGCAGTTGTTGACAGCGGGGACGGGGATGGGGGCTGTAATAGAGGGCAGGAACGAACCTTTTGGGTCAAGTGCCGCGAGGGCGTCGACAGTCCCGAGCGCTCACCCGCTCCACTTGGCTGCTACACGTCAGAGCACTACCACCCAAACCTCTCACAACAGCGCACCTAGAACAGTGAACCCCTCACCGCACCCTGATCTGATTCCGGCTGATGTATGGCGAGCTGCTCTCCTGATAGGCGCTCCTGCGCAACGTTCCCACCTACTACGCCCAATCCAACAAGCCCATAGCCGCGCTGCCCATCTCGCCCGCACAAGCCTGCCCTGCTTTGGCGGCCCACACTCATATCAGCCTGGAGCTCCACGCCATCTCGCCGCCATGTTGAATTCGTCAGACTCGCACCGCCGCCGCAAAAAGGACCCGGATCGCGAGCGCAGAAGCTCCCGCACAAAGGATAGGGACAGAGACAAGGACAAGGACCGCCCACGCCGTAAGAGGAGCCGCTCCCGCAAGACCCGCTCGTCCGCCTCCAAGGACGACGACGACACTGAAAAGCCGCCCCTGCCCAGCCGCCCCTCGTCTGAGCGGGTGCGCACTTCGACCTCGACCTCGACTCTCGCCTCCTCGCAGGCCTCCAAGTCGCACAAGATGGCAGTCGTGCCCGAAATGGGACGCCGCGGCTCGTTGGGCTCGGACAATACCTCGAGGATCAGCTTACCGTACCCGTCGCATTCCAAGACGTATGCAAAAGAGAGCATCTACGCCCGCGACACCATCGACAGAAGAAAGTCGACCATGACGCCAGAAGCCACGGATGTCGACACAATGGTGGCAGACAAGGACAATGAGGAGCCCACTGTGGCACAGCCACCCAACCACGTACCACCCCCGCCCTCGCGAGCGCCCCCGAGTCCCCCGCTCACTGCGACTACCGCTGCAGATTTGAGGAGAGCAGCCAGCTCAAACAGCATGTGGCGCAGAGACGCAGACGTACTTGCCCGGGAGATGGAGGACGGTCGCCAGAGCGTAGACAGCGGTACGCGCATGACATCGCACGCTGGCCCCCGGATAGCATCGCGCTCTAGTGTCAGGGAGGGCGACGAATTCGACGGCACTGACCTCACCTCCACCACCGGATCACAGCCCAGCACCATTCGTGCAAAGTCGCCTCAATTGGCGCCGAGGACGACGACAGCAAGTCCCTCCAATGCCCGGCCGCCGGGCAGGACCTCGACACCAGTGAGAACATCAACACCAGCCAGAACATCGACACCCATCAAAGTCAAAGTCAAGAGCAGAGCACCATCTGAATACACCCTCGATTCGCAAGCTACCTCTGTTATCCAGGATCACAGTGCCCACCATCGGGGCTCCTCTCCCCCGCAGTCAGACGCATCGCCCTCGTCTGTCGTAGATTCATCGCCACGCACTCCCACCCAGCACTCAGTTCTGCCTTCTGTTGTCTCCTCTGCCAAGGATGGACCGTCTGTGATTGAGGTCATGACAGACCCCATGTCCCGCACTCAATCGGTAGACCCCAGCTATGCACAGGCACCTATGACGCCGCCACCTCCACCTCCACCCCCAATGATGATGGACGCTCCTCGAGTCGACTACTTGCTGCAGAATGGTGGCCTTGCCAAGCCAATTCCGCGAAGCTTGCTGGCAGCCATTGATGGAGTTCCTGCTGCTTCGTATTCTCACTACACTACGCCGCGACTATCTGGTGCACAAGCTCACGATGTGCGATCATTTTTCAAACCATTGCAGAACGTTCTCAACAGTTACAATACCGTCATGGACACGAGTGGTTCGCTAGCCGTTGCCACGGGCTACCGTTCGGTTGCACGGCGCCTGCTCGATCGTCTCGAAAACGTTTTTGCTCGCAATATCTCATCTGAGCATTGTCAGTGCATGATGTGCTTTGACCGGCCAGTCGTTGAGGATTCTGCGGGAGTAAACTGGGGAGAGGTCTTGGAACTTGTTTCCGGCCGTTGTGAACTGCCACCATGGCCACCCTATGAAGAAGGACCTGGGCCCGGACTGGGCATATCATCTGACCTAGAAGCGCCATGCCAACGAATTGATGTCGACGTTCCCGAGCAGTACCGCGAGCACTACGAGAAGCAGTCGAAGAAGACCAAAGTCGCAGTACAGTCTTGGCTGTCTGATCAGCAGGATAATGTTCCCGAAGATGCTGATGACGAGACACTAACATTTATCATGCTCACACGCCTAGAGCAACCACAGCGACCGCTCTTCTATGCGCTGCTATGGGGGTTAGAGAAACTTCCAAATCCCAGGACGCAGAAGCCTGACACGGGCACTCCGCCATACCTGACCAAGGCCGGCGTCGCACTGCAGCGTCTATATCGACTGACGAGCCCGCCGCGTGACCAGCTAACTGTCATGTATCTTATCCAACATGCCGACATGCACAACATGCTGGCAACACTAGCAGCGGTTACCAAGCATGAATGGGAGATTCTTGTGTCTGGGCGTTTTGACGGGTTCCTGTGGTCTGGCACTGAAGACGTGCCGGACCTGAGCGGGACTCCCCCTCGAACGGGCTCGAGGGCGGGTCAAATACGACCGGCCGACGGACCGCAGCGATTTGCTTCACCGTTCACGCCATACTCGCGCCCTGGATCCACCCGGCCGGGATCAGTGCGACCGCCGGGAGGTGCACCAGTACAGATTGATGAAGAAACGGAGATTGCCGTGCTGGCAGAAATTGAGCGAGAAATCTACCTGGGCATGGAGGCCATGGAAGACGCCTTTGAACAGCTTCACAACCAGGCAGAAATGGTACGGCGACGGCTGCGTGAGCGGGCGGCAGCTCTGTCCATGGTGGCACAGCGACGCAGGGGCATGGGGGGCATTGAAGTCCGGACGGATACACCGGCCAACCTGCGCGACGCCGACGAAGGCATCGACGATCTTAAGAGCGAGATTGGACCTGACGACTCGGCCAGCAATGTTAGCAACAACCGAAGACGGAAAGCCCATCGGGCGCGCGAGAGGAGGACGCCAGCTCCGGTGGAGGAGGAGAGCGAGGAAGACGTGGCGCTTGCGGA
The DNA here is from genome assembly GCF_000523455.1 of Bipolaris oryzae ATCC 44560. NCBI lineage: Eukaryota > Fungi > Ascomycota > Dothideomycetes > Pleosporales > Pleosporaceae > Bipolaris > Bipolaris oryzae. The sequence goes on along the minus strand of NW_006911522.1, from coordinate 18,378 downwards.
GCGGATACGCAGACGTTTCTGATGTGAATGAATAAAGACTTGGGACTGACCTGGGTATTTGGTAGAGTTTCTTTTGATGTTTCTTTTTGCTTCTGTCTTGTTAGCAGGAGTTTATTTGCCGTTTTTGTCAATGGTTTGGGGGCACCATGGCGGATACGATTTCATGGGTTTGAGATGACGGCCGCAACAAATGGATACCCAATTTTTAGTGAGAGAGTGTGGACGAGGGCATGGACTGTGGGCCGTGCTGCATGCTACATAGCTTGGCGTAGATGGCGTATGTATACGAAATGTATATTGTTTGCTTCGCGGGTCAGACGGATGACGTCAGTTGTGATCGCTGCCAGCATGTTGATTCGCATGAGGGTGAAGGGGAGGGAATAGCAGTAAGTAAGTAAGTAAGCAATAATAAGTGTGCTCCAATCATGCTGTGCTGTGGGCCGCTTCTTCAGACGGCCGGCTCCACGGATACATGGCGCAATTGCAATGGAGACGACTGGCTGCCAGCGTGTCGTGGACAGGACGCGATGGGACGACTGAGACGAAGGGCTGTTGCATGCTCGCAGGCACTCATGGTTTCGAGGGCATGGCGAGAGGGAAGAGGGAAGAGGGAAGAGACAGGCGTAGTATCATGGCTACAGACGCGACGCAGTACTAACTAACAAAGTATCCTTGCCTTGCACGCGCCGGGCATGCCTTCCCCTCCATGACAACGGCAGATAACAAACAGGCTGGGCGACGCGGATACATGGACTTGGATACATGCACATGGTAGTAGATCGGCGCATCCATACACAGACGAGCAAAGCCCAGCCTGGCATCCACTCGCGCATTGATTCACGCTCTCCGGTCCAGAGGCCGCCCGGCGCGCTTGTGCTGTGCTGTCTTGTGCTGTGCTTGCTGTGTTGTCTCTCGCCTTCGCATCGTCGTCAGTCACATCGACGCCCACCACCGACGCCCATCGCCCCCCCACCATTCGCCGCCGCCGTTGCCCTCGCAATCCGTGTTTACCCAACACTGTCCTCTGGTCGGTAGGCACCTCTCCACGCCCAACGCCCGTCCTCTCCTTTGCCAGTTCATGTTCACTGGCCCGGCCAGCACTCGCTTCTGGCCCCGCCAAAGCCGATTCCGCGAGGCGCGACGTCGCCTTGGATTTGGCCTTTGACGCTCAGTCCTGTCGCTTCGCTGTGACCGCTCTTTCGTGGCACCACCACCAGTAGTCGCTCGCTTTTGCCCGCCAGCCAGAACCCGCGCGCGCGTACGTTGCCTGCTCTGTCTCATCTCGTCCCGACCCCGCCTGCGCCGCCCCCGTGTCCAGCAACACCATGGCGGCCGAAGTAGGCGCCAACGAATCTGTCGACCCCAACTCGCTCTACACCAAGCAGGAATGCATAGGCGGCGGCAGCTTTGGCAAGGTCTACAAAGGCCTCGACCGCCGGACCGGCCATACCGTCGCCATCAAGGTCATTGACGTCGAGAATGCAGAGGACGAGGTCGACGACATCATGGGCGAGATTATGATTCTCTCCGGCATGAACTCGCCCTACGTCACAAAGTACTACGGCTCCTACCTGGCTGGCACCGACCTGTGGATTGTCATGGAATTCTGCTCTGGCGGGAGCTGCGCAGACCTCATGAAGCCAGGCATCATAGCAGAGGCCGAGATTGCTGTCATCCTGAAGGAACTACTCATGGGCCTCAGCTATCTTCACGACGACAATAAGCTGCATAGAGACATCAAGGGTAGGTTGACCAAGGTGCTGTTATTTTTATCCTTCAGTTTCTGTTTGCTTTTAGTAATCTCGCCCAGACCGCTAACAAGTTTGCAGCGGCAAATATACTGGTTGGGGCAAATGGACAAGTGAAGCTCGCTGATTTTGGTGTCTCGGGGCAGCTTTCGGCCACCATGACGAAGAAGAATACCTTTGTTGGCACCCCCTTTTGGATGGCACCCGAAGTAATCAAGCAGTCTGGCTACGACGGCAAAGCTGACATCTGGTCTCTTGGTATCACTGCACTTGAACTGGCCAACGGCGAGCCCCCTTACGCCGACATTCACCCTATGAAGGTTCTCTTTCTCATCCCCAAGAACCCACCGCCCACATTGCAAGGCAACTTTTCGCCCGCTTTCAAGGAATTCGTCGACTTTTGTCTCCGAAAAGACCCTAGGGAACGACCGAGTGCAAAACAACTTCTTCAGACAAACTTCATTCGCAAAGCTGGAAAACCTGCACGTCTACAAGAGCTCATCTCTAGGTACCAAGACTGGAAGGTTAGGTATCCAAAGGAGGCTGCAGAATCGGATGATGAGGCTACGCCTGTCAAGAGAAAGGAGCCAGTCAATGAAGACCTGTGGGACTTTGGCACTGTACGGCCGGTGGGAGGCGGCCGGGGGCCTGCCCTCACCCAAATGAACGAATCTGGCACAAATGCTCAACGCAAACCCGTCTCCCAAACCAAGAACGGTTACGGCGACGAAAACGACGACACAATTCGAGAAAGTCAGCCTCCTTCCCCTAGCAAACGATTGGCACCATTGCAGACGAATGGCTCATCTGCAGCATCGGTGAGAACCGCAGCGAGAGTACCACTACCACCATCCCCAGAGAAGAAGCAAATACCACTCTTCCCACAGCCAGCCTCGGAGCTTCCGCGGAAGTCGCCTGTGCCTGGTCTCTTTTCACCAACATCAAACAGAGGGCTAGTCACGCCCACCAAATCACAGGCCCCTCAGCAGCCAAGGCGGCAAACACCACTCCAGCACACATTTGATGATTTCATCCAACGCGAGATAGCTGCAGATTTAAAGAACCTGGACATCACTCCACAACAACGAATACCGACACCAAGCCGAGCTTCAGTTCTGCCCCAAATGGATATACCAGAGATTCCGCCGTTCCGTGGGCAGTCGACAAGTCCGTCTGGGAGCAGCTCGCATGCCAACCAGCTGCCAAAACCGTTGCAAAGCCCCATTCGAACACACAACCTACCTGTCCTGTCCGGACAGAAGCCCCTGCCGCCATCCCAACAGTCGTTCGCACCACTGAGTCCAGGCTCCTATGTGCGGACTGACTCAGCGACGTCGAAGGATCCATTTGGCAGTCCGATTACGTCCAACAGAAAACCACCGGCGGAACAAGGTCAAGGCATGGAGCCAACCCCTCCAGTGCCTCCACCACACTCTAGCAAACCGCCGCCCATGTCCCGTGGGTCCTTTGGCCGCGCTAAGCCTACAACCAATCACTCCAACCCAGTTCAAGCACTGGGCTCACCCGCAACACCCGCGGAAATCACAGCGCTCAGTGGAGTTGTTGTGCCGGCGCTGGACGCTGCGCTCTCGCGGCGGACGTATCATCTCAATCTCAAGAACAAGCAGGAGTCTGCGCAATCCCTAGACGACCCACAGGGATTTATTGAGCGTAGACGGCAAAGGCAGGAATGCCATGAAAAGGTGGTCAGGCTCGTGAATGAGATCAAGGGCAAGTTCAGCGAGTTGGATGGATGGGATGAAAAGGGGGAAGTGGGCATGGGGGGAGAGGTGGCTGGGTTCTTGGAGGGATTCCTGGAGGAGGTGCTTGTAAGGGTTGAGCCTGCAGACGATTGAGAGCGGCAAACTTGGTTGTCCCGGCGCTGAATGCATTTGAAGGTGTTTTCTAGGTTCGATTGCTCCTTTGGCATGGCGTTTAGGCATGGCGGTTGCGGAGAGGGTCACCTGAGGGTTGCAGTGTATTTGCAGCCATGTTTCTGTTTCCCGGCCTTTCTGTTCTAACAATGAAACAATAATCATTTTCTCCCACAAGAAACGTTTTGCTGTATCGCGAGTCATTGGAGCCCAAGACGAACGTTGGACGGAGCGGCTGCCGTGGGGAAGGGGCCAGCCTCCAATCAGGGCGCAGACAGCTCCGGACCCTGACATTTGTTTCGTCACTTGTCCAGGGACATCTCATTACCATCTCTACGCTTTCCGCTCAGCACCGAGCAAGGCTTTGCTACCATGGCGTGAGCATCAAGCCATCTTTTGAGGAATACCAGCAGCTAATTTGAAATTATCAGGCGTACAATTCGCAGCCATGCGCTCGAAAAGCTTGCCCGCCTGTCGGCGCAGTCAACCTCGCCAGAGACGACCAACTCCGACTACGGCAGGATGTTTAAGCGATTCTCCAACGCATCCGACTCCATGAAGCTGCAGGAACTCGAGGCAATCCTGGCTCTTTGCAAGTCTGCGCCCTACATTGAGTCATTTGACGTTGCCGAGAAGCTGCTTTCCCGCCTCTCACCCTATCTCACCACGTCCTATACTCAGACTTTCGCGCCGTCGCCTAGCCTCCGCATCATCGAGCCCGCTCCCTATGAAGTCCTCACCTACAACCTTACGTCTGCCGTTCTCTCACTTGGCCTCCGACATGAACAGCTACAAACACAGGCCGCTGTCGCGCTTCAAGGTTATCTCACGGGCTGGGCCACAGCAGCCGTCCAGCTGTCTGAACAGCAATTTGTCGACGATGGAAAGGACGACTTTGGGGCAGATGGCGAGCTGGCGCGGGTCATGACACATAGTCTCTCGCTCTTGGGCTTCTTGAATGCTTCGGCAGAGCATGTTCGTTTCTGGAATGCCTACGATAGCCTGCAGCTCGTCCAGAATGTACGCACAAACTTGACGGAGAAGTTTCTGATTGCCTTTGAGACTGTCCTATCTATTGTCCGTAACGCGCACTCGCACCAGCACGAGCTGCGAGAATGGAAGCGCTACACTAAGCGTTATGCCGCTACTGGACGACCACTTGGAGCCATGGTTCTCCACGACTCATTCTTAAGGCTCGTCCTTGCTTCAGCTTCGCAGCTCGTTGGCACCGGACAACGTCTGATTTCGCATGACTCTGTTCTCGACCACCTCCAGACTTGGCTAGACAACAAAGACCGTCTGCACCTCAAGGCCACAGCCGAGAATTCTCTAGCCGAGGGACTGGCTAAGATTGCAGCGGAGGAGATGGAACGCCTAGAAAACGATCTTGAATACCTCCAGCGGGTCGGATCTGCTTGGCAACAGCAGCAGGCATCGTCGGTCAAGGCAAAAGTGCTTGTCGCATATCTCTGCTGTACCGTGTATGACAACGACACAGACATTACTGATGCCGAAATATTGACCTCTTGGCTGGACAACGTGCTCAATGACCCTGGACAGAGTTCGGACCATAAGCTTGCGTCTACAGTCTTGAGAATCATGGCTATTCTGGCCAAGGTCTCACCGCAACTCGCATCAACCTTGGGGCAATCGCTGCCTCGAGTCATTGTTCAAGCCAACTTTGACCACCGAACGACTTCGGTGGCTGCAGAATCACTCGCTGCAGTCCTGAGTCTTCTCCCTCAAGATGCTATTATCACGACGCTCTATAGCCTTGGTAATGTTATCAGTGTAGTTCCTGCCTCTGAGCGAAACCCGTCTGCGTCTCCGACGTTGAATGGTACAAAGACTGCGCGTGGAGGTACTGTCTACAACCATCAACATGGCAGTGCGATCTCTCTGGCCCCAAGCGACGTTGACGAGCCGCACCATGTACACACGACAGTTGTCGAGACGATTGTATCAGTTGCCAGAAACTGCAAGGACTCAAAGATTACTGCACTTGCACTATCAATGCTCGTGCAAAAAATCGGCCGTTCTGGCAAGGTAGTAGATGCAAAGATCATCACTGACACAGCCTTCCTGGGCATTCACAGTCCGCCTGGAGAATTCAAATCCCTTCTTAAGCTTTATACTAAGCTTTCTCACGATGCTCTGGTATCCGATGATGTTGCAAAGCTTGAAGCCGTGAGCACCCTCTCCCCCAATACAGGTACTTCGCAGCAACTAACATATTTGCAGGTCATGGCTGCGCGCCTCAACCTCTCAAAGGAGATTACTGCTGGCGAAGACGCTTTCGAAGTTTACTTTGTGCACTTGTTAGATACCATTGTCAGCAAGGGTGATGCCCAAGAAACGTCTCACCGTCATCTTCGAGATACGGAACTTGCGGCACAGGAAATCGCACAGCTTCTCAAACCACTTGCAGTCCTTCTTGAACGAAACGCTGAACGGCCCGAGTACGCCAAGCTTGACGACTCTATCATCGGCCTCCAGCGCGATGCCTGGTTCAACATTGTCGTTCATGGATTCGACTTGCTCTCCGACTTGGGCAAGCAGTATCGTGAAGAGCTGCGCACACTTGCGCGGTTTAGCAAGCCTCTGATTACCGAAGAGCGCCCTTTTCTCTCTGAGAGCGATATTGAATTGAACACGGTACTGCGTCGCGGTAAATCACCTGAACACACGGTCGAGCAGAAGAAACGCCTTGGCAAATTACTTCCATCCTGTGAAGCTGATACCAAATCACTCAACTATCAGGAAGCTGTTTTCTTAAGCACAGCTTACCTTGTGGAAGATTTGCGAGCAAGTACGGGAGATTGTACCAAGGCGCTTGTGTACTTCCTCGATCCCAAATTGCGAACAGGCGCAGTCGGCAACTGCATGTCTGCTATCAGCACGACGGCCGTTCGAACTTACTTGACAAAGACACTGTCCGGTCAATCCCACACCTTCTCGACGCCGTACTTGGCGAAGCAGCTAGCCACCATGTTTGCTGCCTGCTGCCATCGCATCGCTCGCGTTCAGCAAGCGGCAGCCACTTGTGCCGATATTGTCATTCGCGAAGTCCCATCGACCTTGTGCCAGAAGAGTGCGTTGTTTGCTCTTTTGGAGCTTCTTTCAATCATGTGGTATAGCTGCCTCGAAGGAGAGACGGACGAATACACTTGGAAGTCGACATTTACCTCCAAACGATCCAACATCGCCGTCGAATTGTCAGATGACTATGCTTTTCGACGAGCGACCCTTGATGCATTGCACAAGCGCGCAACCATCTGGGTCAAGGGAGCGCTCGACATTGCCCCCCTCGACGTCAAAGGACTTCTTCAGTCATATCTCTCAGAGTACGACGACGAGTTGACTTTTGGACATATCTCGTTGGGGCGATCTTTTGCCCTCGAGATGGGCTCTGTTATTCCGTCAACGGACCAGCGTCTCGGTGCTGTGGAACGCCAGGGCATCAATATCAACACCGCATCAGACTTCATTACCCAGTACACCACGAGACAAGAGTACAAATTCCTCGATGGTGTCGCTGATCAAGAGGAAGAATGGCTTAAGGGCGCCCCCGATTCCGAGTCCAGGTCAACGTATCTATCCCGCAGCCTACATGAGGCGACTAGCCTTTTGGTAGATCTGGAAACCCGTACCCTGGGACATAAGCATGTCGCCATTGCAGAGCTTCGCGACATACTTCGGAGAGCTGCCGCTCTACTTTGCCGGGTCAAGACAGATCAGTCGCCCATTGTTCAGCATCTGGTGGGTATACCATTTGCAGTATTCTCGAAGCAATCCATCAAACTCGGTATCTCATTATGGACGAGTGTTGCCAAGGAGAACCCTCGCATGGAGTCTCGGATTCTTGTTGCTATCGCTGAAAACTGGGAGAACACGGTGCGTAAGCGTAGGGGCATCTTCAGTCCTGCGTTGAAGCATGCCGACCCGTTCTACGGAAAGCAAGAATTTGCTGCCACGGATAAAGAGTCGCTTTCGAAACGTCAGCAGCATGTCTATAATCTCATTGCTCCCCACTTCCGCCTGTTGCAATTTCTGTCCAGCCACTTCAATGCATCACGGTTGAGCAAGGCGGATGTCGAACGCGTCTATGTTCGGCTTATGCATATCACACTGGATGCAATGAGTATGGGTTGCGAGCAGCCTCTTGCTCGCGAATCTTACTTCCATATCATCTTGCTCGGATTGCGCATCGCACACCATTGTACCACAATTTCGTCCAAGACTAGATGGCGATTGACGGATCGAGTATTGACTGCTGCTTTGGCGTGGTTTGCCAAGGCTCCCCAGTGGTCTTTTGGAGGCAACAGACTACAAATCAAAGCTGAAACACATGTCTTGGCTGATGTACAGGCGCAAATTGATACCATTGGGAAGGTTACCACCGCTGTTGACATTGGTGCGAAGCTGAAGGCGAAGCAAGATTTGCTGTCCCTACTTGTCTCCAACGAGTTGTCCCGTCTTACGGTGTGGCTTTTCCCTCTTGACGGCAAGAAGAATCATCTGATCTCTGGCCGACAAGGCAACACACTCCCTGATGTAAGTCTCTTGTTCCAGAACGCAATGTAAGCTAATCTCTCTAGGCTGCTGTGACTACGCATCTGAAGACGGCGTGGGCCGAGCATCCTGGAATTGCGGTGCATCTTGTCAAACGCTTCCAGTCCCAGCGTCTTAGTAACGAAGTCAGATGGCAGGTTCTCAATTTCCCACAAAAGGCCTTGGATGAGCCGGATGCGCTGGAGATACTGTTAGGTAACTCCCTACCTAATGATGTCTCCTTCCAGCTCAAGGTATGTGCCATATCATGAACAATTTCTTTTGCTGACCCTGTCTAGTATATGCTCTACTGGGCCCCTGTCAACCCTATCACAGCTGTCACATACTTCATGCCAGCATATGGCAACCATCCCTTCATCATCCAGTATGCAATGAGGGCTCTGGAGAGCCACTCAGTAGATGTCATGTTCTTCTACGTCTATCAAATCGTACAGACCCTTAGATACGATGTACTGGGCTACGTTGAGCGGTACATTATCGAGACAGCCAAGTTCTCACAGCTGTTTGCTCATCAAATCATCTGGAACATGAAGGCGAACGCGTACAAGGATGAAGCTGCCGAGATTCCGGATCCTGTGAAGCCCACGCTGGACAAGGTAATGGCCAGTCTGGAGTCGAGTTTCTCACCAGAAGACCACGCCTTTTACGAGCGCGAGTTCGCATTCTTTAACGAGGTTACCGGCATTTCGGGTACTTTACGCTCGGTTTTGCATGAGCCTAAAGAGGTCAAGAAGCAGAAGATTGAAGAGGAGCTGCGCAAGATCAAGGTAGAGGTTGGCGTCTACCTTCCTTCTAATCCTGATGGTCAGGTTATTGGCATTGACCGCAAGTCTGGAAAACCACTGCAGAGCCACGCCAAGACACCGTTTATGGCTACCTTCCGCATTAGAAAGACCAAGCCCGAAGACCAAGGTTTGGAAGAGACTGAAGTTGATGACCGAGACGTGGCCCCAAAGAAGGATAACAGCTACGAGACATGGCTTTCTGCCATTTTCAAAGTCGGAGATGACTGTCGCCAGGACGTGCTTGCTCTACAGATGATTGCGGCTTTCCGGGGTATCTTCAACACGGTTGGTCTTGACGTTTGGGTGTTCCCCTACCGTGTGACGGCAACCGCGCCCGGCTGCGGTGTCATCGACGTGTTGCCCAACTCCATTTCGCGTGACATGCTGGGTCGCGAGGCCGTCAATCGTCTTGATGACTATTTTGTCTCACGGTACGGCAACGAAGACTCCATCCGATACCAGGAAGCGCGCTCCAACTTTGTCAAGTCCATGGCTGCATACTCCGTCATCAGCTTCCTGCTGCAGTTCAAGGATCGACACAATGGAAACATCATGATTGACGACGCAGGCCACATTATCCACATTGATTTTGGCTTCTGCTTCGACATTGCACCCGGTGGCATCAAATTCGAGCGCGCGCCGTTCAAGCTCACGGCTGAAATGATTGCCGTCATGTCTGGAAAAAATGCGGCGAATCCATACACCTCGCAAGCATACCGCTGGTTTGAAGAGCTCACGGTCAAGGCATTCTTGGCCAGCAGACAGCATTGCGACCATCTCTGCCACGTGGTTCAGGTCATGCTGGATAGTGGATTGCCGTGCTTCAAGCCAGAATCTATGCGCAACTTTAGGGATCGCTTTGTGCTGGACAAGAGCGAACGCGAGGCAGCCGAGTATATGCGAGGATTGATTGAGAAGAGTAGATCAAGTTACTCGACAGGAACATACGATCGGTTCCAGCTTATCACGAATGGCATTCCTTATTAGGATTGTTGTTGTTGTTGTTGTTGTTGTTGCTGCTGCTGCTGCTGTTGTAGGGAGAGGTAATAATTCTGTATATAGACACTATAGACGTAAAGAAACTTTTGAATCGGAGAAGATTTGCGGACCTAGGAATATCTCTGGATCTCAGGATACCTTTAGGTCTAAGAAAAACTTTTGGGTTTCATCATACTTTTACAACGGTCATAAAGTCATGCCGTGGTTTCGGCCGGCTTCTTTTCCTTCAAACCCGTCACAGTCTCCACATGGTCTGTACTCAGCACCGCCGACTTTATGAACAAGCTTGCTACAAAGCCAAAGAATGCAAGCACTGTGTAGGTGATCCACATGTTACGCATGGCGTACGCAAAAGCTTGTTTGGCAGCGTATTCCCATTTGGGGTTACTGCCTAATGTGCTCGGCACCATGACGTTTGCAAGCGCATTCTCACCATTCAGCAGTTCGCGGATATGCTGTGGGACGCCCGCGTCGCGTAGCAAAGAGGCCTGGCCATCCATGGAATTCTGGATGATTGTGCCGCCCACAATGGTGGATACAGCGACGGCAATGTTGCGAATAAACGTCAACGTAGCAGTTGCACTGGCGACATCGGACTGCTGGACCTGGCTCTGAATCGCAATCAGGGGCGCCTCGAAGAGAACTCCCGAGCCCAAACCGCCAATGGCCACGAAACCGGCTGCCACTGCCGTCGAAGTTGTTGCGCCGAAGGCGATGAACAGACCGAAGCCGATGGTCAGGAGCAGCGTGCCAATCCAGATGATGGGCCGGAAGCGTCCCGTCTTGTGCATTATCACACCGCATCCTACGCCGGCGAGGGCGCCGGTAACGATGAAGGGGAGGAGCAGCACACCGGAGCGTAGGGGCGAGGCTTCGAGGACGGACTGGAAGAAGAGCGGCATGTAGTATTCTCCTGCTATGAAGACGAAGCCGTGCAGGAACACGACAGATAGCACGGCGACGTTCGTAGCGCGCTTGAACAGGGCCATGGGTATCAGTGGGTACTTTGCGACTTTGGCCTCGCTGTAGATGAAGACGAAGAGCATGGCCGTACCGATGGTAAGGAGGACGATAATCTTAGGCGAAGACCAGGGAAACAAGACGCCGCCAAAATCGAGACCAAGGAGCAAGAGTAGCGTACAGGCCAAAAAGGTGACGATGCCGAGCCAATCGATCGCGCGAATGCCACGCAGAAACGACGTGTGTTCGTGCCGGATATCGAGGAAGAGCAGAACAAGAATAGACGCAACACCACTGATAGGAAGGTTGATATAGAAACACCATCTCCAACTCACCAAGCTCGCAAAAAGCCCACCAAGCACCGGTCCCACGCCCCCAGCTAACGCCCAAATCCCCTCGGCAAAACCCATCAGCAAGCTCCTTTCCCTCAAGCTAAACAAGTCACTAATGCACACATGCACCAGCAATATTAATCCGCCACCCGCAGCGCCCTGGAAGGCCCGCCCAATAATAAGTTCCTGCATCGTCTTTGCGGAAGCGCACACGGCAGAGCTGACGAAGAAGAGTGCGAGCGCAACGAGCATAATGAGCCTGCGGCCCCAGATGTCGGAGAGGGACGCCCAGATGGGACCGGAGGCTGCGTTGGCGAGGAGGTAAGCGCCCCCGATCCAGGTGTAGCCTGCGGCCGAGGAAAGGTCGCGGGATATGGTGGGTGCGGCGGTGGCGACGATGGTTGCGTCAAGGGCGGAGACGAAGAGAGAGAGCTTTTTTGGGGGGAGGGTTGGTTAGTGTACGTGCATGTATATAAAATCTTGGAGGTCCACTTCTTGTCTTCTTTTTCTTTTTCACCTTCCATGGTTGAGCTTCCTGATCAAAAGGTTGTAGTTTGGCAAAAGACAGTGATGATAAGCAAGAGAAGGTCAAACATACAAACAAGGCGGTGATAATAGCGACCAAGCGCACTCTACTTCTCTTTCTCCTCTCCTCTAAAGTCGCAACATCTTGTTCTATTCCTTCTGTCTGCGCTGCATGTGGAATCCCGTCTTTCCCGGGTGTGGTGGCCGGTAGGATTTGTAGCTCGTGTTGCTCCATCTCTTTTTGTCAATCCCCCAAATAGATGGTAATGTCAATTGAAATTTGGATTATGCACACCAACGCTGATTTCAATGGGCAAAGGCACCTTTATATGTATATCGTCAGGACATCCAAGCGAGGTTTTGCAAAAAGACAATGGGAGGACTACGAATGACTGTGTGATGCTTACAGCATGCAATGTCGTGATGCCCTTTTTTTCCTTAGCGCCCGTCACCGCTAGATGGGCTGGGAGCCAATCAGGTGGGGTGGTGGGGCGGGGCGCCATACGAACGCTTTCTAGAGGCAGATTAGCCGGCGCCCTTTTCTTTTACCCCACAATGGAGATGCAACGGCCTGGAGTCATGGGATTTCTTTTTGGGGGGGTTAATCATGACGAGGTGGAGTGGTGATTGGGTGGTAAGATGGGGGTATGGGAAATGCAGTGGTTTCTGAAATAGGTCAATGTCCAGGGCGGGCAGGGGTATATATATATGTGTGTGTGTGTGTGTGTGTACAGATGTGTTTAGACTTGGAAAGCTACAATGACTCATAGATACTACCTATTCCAATCAGACTCTATTTGTCAATGTCAGGGCATGCAGCACCTACAGTATTCACCTCATTCATATGATGTAACACTCAAGTTGGATAAACACCAGGTCACGGTAAGGTAACATAGGTGTGACCAATGAGAGCAGAGGTTCTGAGGGCCAGTCATATCGCATCTCTTCTTGTACGGAATCTCCTCTGGGGGCCCTCTATGTACAGAGGCAAGACACTAGATTATCCTGTAGTGAACAACTCCCATAGCTAAATAGGCCATTCCATGTATGTTTAAACCTATCTTTTCTTCCCTCTTAAGCAATTCCTACTTCGATATCGCCATAACTACTACTAGCGGAGCATAGGCTCATTATACAGAGGGAGGCAAGTATACAGTCTGCTTACGTTAGACGCATGCGGAGGCTGAATCGCCTCCGCTCTAACACTCGGAAGCATATGACCAGTGTCAGAACTCGGAGCCCGTTTCATTCTAGAAGAAGTGGGGAAGTTCCTCAGTCTGCTCTGCTGCAGATAGCGGTGGACAGCCCCCGCATATCCCATGCAGCTTTGCTAGTGGCTACTCTAGGGTGTAAAGCTTGATTGAACGTTATCACTGCGCTACAATCTTTAGGTGTGGCTCGGGTGGACATCGTTGTAGACTTCAGTCTTTGAGAATCCTATTTCCCCACAACTTCACGCGACTTTGGATAAAAATATACAATGATTCAGGGAGACACATATTAAGTGTATCCCAGAGCAACTTAACTAAGCTAGGGATTCAGGCCACACACACTCGATCCGTGGTTCAAGTAGTCTTGTTACAGCTCTGGACAACAGCCGTATCTTTGGATGTTCTCATCGCCTGCACGCAAGAGACTGAGAGTAGCGACATCAATCCCTGGATAATCTTTGTAGACAGTAGCCACAGGTCGGAGTGTGTCCTAATTTTGATTGTCTTATTCTAGTATGATGTACAGAATACCCCGCTTCATTTCTTCATAACCCTGACTACACCGACTATACTGCCATGTGTGAATTGACTTCATACTATGTGTATCAATAAACGATCTTTGAGGAATCAATTTATAGTGCCGTGAGGGGGCGGTTGCCCTTCAGCAGGTTTGTATTAGAGACTGAGCAGTGTTTGCTGAGCGTGACTCTGGGACATAACGTGCAGCCTTGCTAGATTTGGGGGCGCCGTTTCTTCTTCTCTGTGAACATACTTGCATTGCTCTCTTTACTGCTACCGTTCTCAACGGATCGTCAAATTTCCGGAGTTCCGTCCTTGCTTTGTAATGTCTTGTCAGTTTGTTAGTACTCTTTAATATCTCCGGAACAATGCTTGGAAGCTGAGCCTCGCCGAATGGGCATTCGGAATGCTTCCGCTTCCACTAGCTTGGCAGGCGTCTAGCCCTTTGAGGAATAATCTCACTAACCTTTCTAGGAACTTGAACCGCTTGAGTTGCCCTATATAGCTGAAGGGGCAGATTGGTCCATAAACCCTGCGCTTCGCTATATACAGGTACCTAGTCGTAGGAGTGTCGGTGTAGCATGCCGAGGATGGCAATGAAACTATTTCTCTTCGATCGTGTCATTCCATCCTGAGCCAGTTTGGAGGAACCAGAACAACTTCTCTTGCGCATGTGATCACACCAGCATTGCACTTATTACCTGCATTTCTGTGTTCTACATGACTACTGGAAACTCCGACATCTCTGGTTACTCGGAAACTTAAAAGTCCGACTATATGACATCCCGTGCCTCGTGGGGCGGCAGGCTTATATCAAGATCTATACTTAGTGTGACCGCTGTGATCGAGCTAATACTAAGGCATTCCATGCAATGCATTGGACTGTCTGGAATTCGAGTAAGGGTAGATTGTTAGGAACAGTATCCTTGCCTGTAGGTTTGCATGGCGGGAAATCAAAATCCTAGTAATGGTGCAATCTAAATGGCGGAATTTGGCCTGCTTGTCGGGATTGGCGCTAAGCTTGAAAGTCTCGATACATGCTGGTGCACGTCTGCACGAACTTGGTCCAGCGACACAATACGGAGCAATCTAGTTTTCTTGTATAGCAAAGAGTTTGGCGCATCGCTTACTATAAGCTCACTCTATAACAGAGTGGTACAACAAATTACATGTTGTGCGATACAATTAGTATTGAGGTTATCACAATTCCGAATAGAACGGAGCGGAACCAACCACCTTCCGTAGAGCATAAAAGCGCAGCATACTGCTGAGTTCGGCGTAGTAGCTAATCCGCCTCCCAGCAAGGAGATAGGGAACAGACTCTAAAAAGGCTCTTCCGTAGGTACGGCCCGAATAGCGGCTTGAATAACTGCATGCATACCGGCCCGTCTCACAAAATTGTATGGATACTTGACCACGTCTAGAATTCCTGCGTAGTCAAGAATGAATAGGGTGTTTTTTATCATCCACTGAACAATGGACTTAACGGGTTTGTATGTAGATCATCTACGAACCCCACGTGGAGGGTCTTATTTTGTTTTGATTTGTAACTCGGCGTCACTCGACTCGGTGACAAGAAATACCAAGTAATTACTCTTTAGTGGTTATAAAGCCGCAGTTCGAGAGGTTGAATCTTTCTCATCGACGCAGTTCCTCCATTCTGTCCACCTTTCGCTTCCCTCACCAAGAATGCTCCATTCCTTTCTTGCAGCGGCCGCCCTACTGGCGAGCCGTACACTAGCGTACGACCAAACGCTAGGGTTCAATGGCGCCGCAATTGTCGAGACTCGATCAATTGACCAAATCTACAAGGCTGCTCTCGCTGAAGGTGGCGTCGTCACAATGTGGCTGGGTGGCGACGAGCGCACCGACGAGGATGCGCTGAAGAACGAATTCGAGAAGCGATTCCCTGGGATGAAACTCAACCTCACCACCGACCTATCAAAGTACCACAGCCCACGCTTCGACGAGCAGCTCGCCGCGGGTAAGGTGTACGTGGATAGCATTGCGTTCCAGACCGTGCATGATTTCCCGCGGTGGGATAATGAGGGTGCACTACTACACTATGCTCCTGTGGGACTTGACAAGGTGTATGTGCCGATGAAGGATGTCCGTGCCGCGTTCTACGGCATTCTGACAGTAGGATGGGCGGGCAAGTGGAACTCTGACAAGTTGCCTGGGATTCAGGCACCAGTGGAGTGGGAGGATTGGTTGAGGCCGGAGTTTAAGGACAAGCTTGTCTTGACTTACCCTAACGATGACGACGCGGTGTTGTACGCTTTTGATCTAATGTAAGTTTTCACTTCCACAAGCGCTCTAAAAGAAAAGACGAATAACGAGGGAACAGCATGCAACAGTACGGCAAATCGTGGTTCCAAAAACTCCTTAAGCAAAACCCTCGCTGGATCCGTGGCACACGCTCCCCCGACACCATCATGCAAGCCAAGAATTCAACGCGCGCTGCCTCATTCACATCGGACGGTCTCTTCCCAACCTCAAACATCAAGATCAGCCACCCAGTCAAAGGCTCCTTCGTGACCTGGTTCCAGCTTGCTGCCATCCCGAAAGACGCGCCGCACCCGGAGGGAGCAAAGCTGCTCCACAATTACATGCTCACCAAGGAATGGCAAGCAACCCGAGGCTCGTGGCCTGTGAGGAGCGACGTTGAGCCTCCACAGGGATACCCTTCCATCCTCGAGATGCCAGGAACAAACATCACGTATTTCCGCGAGTGGATGTCCGACCGATACAGAGTTGAGCGATTAAGGTTATGGTTTGAGGATCAACTTGGCACTGCCCAGGGCCTGAGCCCCATCTCTGATGATATTTAGAATTTAGGCGCAGACACATAAGCCCTAATCTTTAAATTATCATTTATACTTAGCATTTAGATTCTGTTATCAGACTCCTATAAAACGAAAGTCCTATATATAATAATTTCTAAATAATTTTTATAAAGATCTTCTAAATATAGTAGCAAATAGATAGAGATAAGTAACGTGTTTCACAAGTAATTTGGCCACCCCAGTGATTCGTCCACCTCCCCGCGATAACCCACCTCAATAATAATAATAACGCGTAATATCTTGATAATATAACGTATTAAGAACCTATACCTATTTAGATATATTTCTTACTACTATAGATCTTAACTCTAAATAAATTTAGAGTAATTAATACGCTTTAATTACTTAAAGGATTCTCTAACTAAGAATGTAAAGCTGTAAGGGGCTCAACCCCGTGGGGTAGTCTTAAGCTCGGAAGCACAAACGGACAGGCCTAGGTAACAAGAGATTGTATTCGATAGAGAGCTAAGCTTCTCGGCTACGTGGCTATCTATATACAATGCTGGTTGCTGGGGTAACAATCGGGCTGGGCAGGTAGTAAACGAGGTCGTAGACGAGTATGGGAGGCGAAGGGCGTTCAGCCCGTTACAAAAGCTAAGATTTTAGCTAACGCTTAAAATATAATTATAATTTATAAGCTAGGCTGTTAAAAAAATTAAAAAAGAAAAATGATTATATATATAATATTTAAGGCTAAATAAGAACAACTTTATAGAAAAGATAATATATAAGATATAGCTAATTAACTACTCTAAAAGTATAGTAAGAAGAAAGTTAGTAAGAATAAAACTAATAAGTTTATTAAATATATTCTGAATCTACAGAGGGGTAACATGAAAAAAATATGTTCTTAAAAGTTCTAGTTTTTAAACTAGTATTGCTTGCTAAATACTAGAGCTATTCCTAATTAGGTTAGCTTATTTTAAAGTTAAGATGTAGAAGTTTTACCTAGATAGGCTAAGTGTATACTTAGTTAGCACGGCTAAGGTATTAAATAGCTCTAAAGTAGAGCTTAAAAAAAACGCTAGTTAAAAGGTTAAATATCTTTTTATTAGACGTATAAAAAAGTCTTAAAAAATTATATATTATATTTCTATATATAAAGATTACATCATATAAGTTTTAGCTATACTATATTAGTTTATTAATAAAAAAAGAGAATAAAAAAAAAGTATAAAGCTTAGGTAAGTAGGATTACTAATCTAGCTTAGTAAGCTTAAAGTATATATTCTTATCTTTCTAGAAAAATTTTTTAAATCTCTAAATCCTTAAAATAGCTCTAAAACTTTTAATTTTTAAATTAGAAGTTAATCGTTTATTAAACATAAATATTTCTACTAACGTGGTTCATAAGCGAGCGGGCCACCCAAGCGAGTGGGCCACTTTGCACTAGAGCGTCATCTTTAAGACATTACCACAGTTTTTTACCATAGTTAATAAATTATTACGATATACTAAATTAATTATTAGAGTCGCTACTATTACTTATACTATCTATTTTGACTACGCAGGTACGAGCGTTGTGTCTAGTCTGCTTATAACGCCCGCACCGCCTCTCTCCTCGCACCCTCTTCGACGCACTCTCACCATCGCCACGACTACTACCCACCTATTTAGCTAATACCTCTTATACTTCGCCTATAGTAAGAGTCTCTTCTGTCTATACGTATCGCCACTTGCGGCTCTTACGCTTATTTACTATATTTAGAGCCTCTCGAAGAGTAGCTACTTCCTCCCTTATAAGCATTATCTTATATACTATTTACTAAGCTCCTTTACTTAGCTATATAACCTTCTTATCGAGAGAATTTATAGAAGACCTAGGGTAGTTTCTTACTCTCTATCAAATAAAAGTACTTTAAGCCTCGACTTTACGCGCGTTGCGTGGTGTCTGCGCCTCCTAAATAGCTACCTATTATAGTAATTGTTTTAGCGTCTATACTACTATATTAAGCTTTAATAGCACAGCCTATAGATCGTATAGGACTAGACTAGTACCTCTAAAGC